>NW_027139434.1:20000-206549 GCF_035084215.1 Heptranchias perlo
TAGTTGGAGGTAGCCTATTGGCTTGGATAGGGAATTGGTTAGGAGGCAGGAGACAGAGAGTGGGGATAATGGGTATGGACTCAAATTGGCAGGATTGACCAGTGGGGTCCCCCTGGGATCTGTACTGGGGCCTGAGCTTTTCACTATATTTATAAATGACCAAGATGAAGGAATCGAGAGCCAAAACCAATAGTAAGAACTTTTATAGTGATATGAGGAAAAAGAGGGTGGTCAGGAGCAGTGTTGGCCCCTTAAAAACTGGAAGTGGGGATATTGTCATTGACAATGGGGAAATGGCGGACATGTTGAACAATTACTTTGCGTCAGTATTTACAGTAGAAAAAGAGGACAGCATGCCGGAAATCCCAAGAAAACTAATATTGAATCGGGGACAGGGACTCGATAAAATTAACATAAGTAAAGCAACAGTAATGAAGAAAATAATAGCACTAAAGAGTGACAAATCCCCAGGACCAGATGGTTTCCATCCCAGGGTTTTTAAAGGAAGTAGGTGAGCACATTGCAGATGCCCTAACTATAATCTTTCAAAGTTTTCTAGATTCAGGAACTGTTCCTCTAGATTGGAAAATTGCACATGTCACTCCGCTTTTTCAGAAAGGAGAGAGAGGGAAACCGGGGAATTATAGACCAGTTAGCCTAACATCTGTTGTGGGGAAAATGCTGGAGTCCATAATTAAGGATAGGGTGACTGAACACCTCGAGAATTTTCAGTTAATCAGAGAGAGCCAGCATGGATGTGTGAAAGGTAGGTCGTGCCTGACAAACCTGATTGAATTTTTTGAAGAGGTGACTAAAGAAATGGACAGGGGAATGTCAATGGATGTTATTTATATGGACTTCCAGAAGGCTTTTGATAAGGTCCCACATAAGAGACTGTTAGCTAAGATAGAAGCCCATGGAATCGAGGGAAAAGTACGGACTTGGTTAGGAAGTTGGCTGAGCGAAAGGCGACAGAGAGTAGGGATAATGGGCAGGTACTCCCATTGGCAGGATGTGACTAGTGGAGTCCCGCAGGGATCTGTCTTGGGGCCTCAATTATTCACAATATTTATTAACGACTTAGATGAAGGCATAGAAAGTCTCGTGTCTGTTTGCCGATGACACAAAGATTGGTGGCATTGTAAGCAGTGTAGATGAAAACATAAAATTACAAAGCGATATTGATAGATTAGGTGAATGGGCAAAACTGTGGCAAATGGAATTCAATGTAGACAAATGTGAGGTCATCCACTTTGGATCAAAAAAGGATAGAACAGGGTACTTTCGAAATGGTAAAAGTTAAAAACAGTGGATGTCCAAAGGGACTTAGGGGTTCAGGAACATAGATCATTGAAGTGTCATGAACAGGTGCAGAAAATAATCAATAAGGCTAATGGAATGCTGGCCTTTATATCTAGAGGACTGGAGTACAAGGGGGCAGAAGTTATGCTGCAGCTATACAAAACCCTGGTTAGACCGCACCTGGAGTACTGTGAGCAGTTCTGGGCACCGCACCTTCGGAAGGACATATTGGCCTTGGAGGGAGTGCAGCGTAGGTTTACTAGAATGATACCCGGACTTCAAGGGTTAAGTTACGAGGAGAGATTACACAAATTGGGGTTGTATTCTCTGGAGTTTCGAAGGTTAAGGGGTGATCTGATCGAAGTTTATAAGATATTAAGGGGAACGGATAGGGTGGATAGAGAGAAACTATTTCCACTGGTTGGGGATTCTAGGAGTCGGGGGCACAGTCTAAAAATTAGAGCCAGGCCTTTCAGGAGTGAGATTAGAAAACATTTCTACACACAAAGGGTTGTAGAAGTTTGGAACTCTCTTCCGCAAACGGCAATTGATACGAGCTCAATTGCTAAATTTAAATGTGAGATTGATAGCTTTTTGGCAACCAAAGGTATTATGGGATATGGGCCAAAGGCAGGTATATGGAGTTAGATCACAGATCAGCCATGATCTTATCAAATGGCGGAGCAGGCATGAGGGGCTGAATGGCCTACTCCTGTTCCTATATTCCTGTGTTCCTTATATCCAAGTTTGCTGATGACACTAAGTTAGGTGACACAGTAAGTTGTGTAGATGGGAGCAGAAAGTTGCAAAGGGACATTGAGAGATTCACTGAGTGGGCAAAACTGGGGCATTTGATAAAGTACCACATAATAGACTTGTTAACAAAATTAAAGCTCATGGGATTAAAGGGACAGTGGCAGCATGGATATAAAATTGTCTAAGGGACAGAAAGCAGAGAGTAGTGGTGAACGGTTGTTTTTCAGACTGGAGGGAAGTATATAGTGGTGTTCCCCAGGGGTCAGTATTAGGGCCACTGCTCTTTCTGATATATATTAATGTCCTGGACTTGGGTATAGAGGGTATAATTTCAAAGTTTGCAGATGACACAAAACTCGGAAATGTAGTAAACAATGTGGAGGATAGTAACAGACTTCAGGAGGACATGGACAGACTGGTGAAATGGGCAGACACACGGCAGATAAAATTTAACACAGAGAAGTGTGAAATGATGCATTTTGGTAGGAAGAATGAGGAGAGGCAAAATAAACTAAATAGTACAATTTTAAAGGGGGTGCAGGAACAGAGAGACCTGGGGGTGTAGGTACAGAAATCTTTGAAGGTGGCAGGACAAGTTGGGAAGACTTTAAAAAAGCAAATGGAATCCTGGGCTTTGTTGCTAGAGGTATAGAGTACAAAAGCAAGGAAGTTATGCTGAACCTTTATAAAACACGGGATGGCAGGACTGACGTATGAGGAGAGATTGGGTCGACTAGGCCTATATTGACTTGAGTTTAGAAGAATGAGAGGTGATCTCATCAAAACATATAAAATTCTAACAGGACTAGACAGACTAAATGCAGGGAGGATGTTCCCGATGGCTGGGGAGTCCAGAACCAGGGGTCACAGTCTCAGGATACGGGGAATGCCATTTAGAACCGAGATGAGGAGAAATTTCTTCACTCAGAGGGTGGTGAACCTGTGGAATTCTCTACCACAGAAGGCAGTGGAGGCCAAGTCATTAGATGTATTCAAGAAGGAGATAGATATATCTCTTAATGCTAAAGGAATCAAGGGATATGGGGAAAAAGCGGGAACAGGGTACTGAGTTAGACGATCAGCCATGATCTTATTGAATGGCAGAGCAGGCCCGAAGGGCCGAATGGCCTACTCTTGCTCCTATTCTCTATGTTTCTATGAAACACGGGTTAGGCCTGAGCTGGAGTATTGTGTCCAGTTCTGGGCACCGCACTTCAGGAAGGATTTGAAGGCCTTAGAGAGGGTGCAGAAGAGATTTACGAGAATGATTCCAGGGATGAGGGACTTCAGTTATGTGGAGAGACTGGAGAAGCTGGGATTGTTCTCCTTGGAACAGAGAAGGTTAAGGGGAGATTTAATCGAGGTGTTCAAAATCATGAATGGTTTTGATAGAGTAAATAAGGAGAAACTGTTTCCAGTGGCAGAAGGGTTGGTAACCAGAGGACACAGATTTAAGGTGATCGGCAAAAGAGCCAGAGGGGGAGATGAGGAAACATTTTTTTTATGCAGCGAGTTGTTCTGATCTGGAACACGCTGCCTGAAAGGGCGGTGAAAGCAGATTCAATAATAACTTTCAAAAGGGAATTGGATAAATACTTGAAGGGAAAAATGTGCAGGGCTCTGGGGAAAGAGCAGGGAGTGGGACTAATTGGATAGCTCTTTCAAAGAGCCGGCACAGACACGATGGGCTGTAACATACTGTAGAAACGTCGAAACATAGAAAATAGAAGCAGGAATAGGCCATTCGGCCCTTCGATCCTGCTCCGCCATTCATTATGATCCTGGCTGATCCTCTATCTCAATACCATATTCCCACTCTCTCCCCATACCCCTTGATGCCTTTTGTGTCTAGAAATCTATCTAGCTCCTTCTTAAATATATTCAGTGACTTGGCCTCCACAGCCTTCTGTGGTAGAGAATTCCACAGGTTCACCACCCTCTGAGTGAAGAAATTTCTCCTCATCTCAGTCCGAAATGTCCTACCCCGTATCCTGAGACTGTGACCCCTCGTTCTGGACCCCCCAGCCAGGGGAAACATCCTCCCTGCATCCAGTCTGTCTAGCCCTGTCAGAATTTTATATGTTTCAATGAGATCCCCTCTCATTCTTCTAAACTCGAGTGAATACAGGCCGAGTCGACCCAATCTCTCCTCATACGTCAGTCCTGCCATCCCAGGAATCAGTCTGGTGAACCTTCGTTGCACTCCCTCTATGGCAAGGACATCCTTCCTCAGATAAGGAGACCAAAACTGCACACAATACTCCAGGTGTGGTCTCACCAAGGCCCTGTATAACTGCAGTAAGACATCCCTGCTCCTGTACTCAAATCCTCTTGCAATGAAGGCCAACATACCATTCGCCTTCCTAACTGCTTGCTGCACCTGCATGTTTGCTTTCAGTGACTGGTGTACAAGGACACCCAGGTCCCTTTGCACATCAACATTCCCCAATCTATCACCATTTAAATAATACTCTGCCTTTCTGTGTTTCCTTCCAAAGTGGATAACTTCACATTTATCCACATTATACTGCATCTGCCATGTATTTGCCCACTCACTCAACTTGTCTAAATCGCCTTGAAGCCTCTTTGCATCCTCCCCACAACTCACAATCCCACCTAGTTTTGTGTCGTCAGCAAACTTGGAAATATTACGTTTGGTTCCCTCATCCAAATCATTGATATATATTGTGAATAGCTGGGGCCCAAGCACTGATCCCTGCGGTACCCCACTAGTCACCGCCTGCCACCCCGAGAGAGACCCGTTTATTCCTACTCTCTGTTCCCTGTCTGTTAACCAATTTTCAATCCATGCCAGTATATTCCCCCCAATCCCATGTGCTTTAATTTTGCACACTAACCTCTTGTGTGGGAATTTATCGAAGGCCTTCTGAAAATCCAAGTACACCACATCCACTGGTTCTCCCCTATCTATTCTACCAGTTACATCCTCAAAAAACTCCAATCGGTTTGTCAAACATGATTTCCCTTTCATAAATCCATGTTGACTTTGTCCAATCCCGCTGATATTTTCTAAGTGTCCTGTTATCACATTGTTTATAATAGACTCTAGCATTTTCCCCACTACTGATGTTAGGCTAACCGGTCAGTAGTTCCCTGTTTTCTCTCTCCCTCCTTTTTTAAATAATGGGGTTACATTTGCCACCCTCCAATCTACAGGAACTGTTCCAGAGTCTATCGAATTTTGGAAGATGATCACCAATGCATCCACTATTTCCATGGCTACCTCTTTTAGTACTCTGGGATTCAACAAGAGGGGATGCAATTCTAGATTTCGTCCTGGGAAATGAAGATGGGCAAGTGGGTGAAGTGACAGTGGGTGACCATATTGGGGATAGTGACCACAATTCAGTTAGTTTTAGCATTATTATGGAAAAGGACAGAGTTAAATCAGGAGTAAACGTTTTAAATTGGGGGAAGGCAAATTTTACAGAACTAAGAGGTGATCTGGCAGTTGGACTGGGCACAACTACTTGAGGAGAAATCAGTGGCAAGCCAGTGGGAGGCACTAAAAAGTGAAATTCTATGGGTACAATGCAGACACATCCCCTCAAAGAAAAAGGGTGTCACTGCCAAATTTAGAGCCCCCTGATTGTCTAGAAGTATACGGGGCAAGATAAAGCAGAAAAAGAAAGCTTATGACTGTCACAGAAAACTAAATACTGCAGAAAGCCTAGAGGAGTATAGAAAGTACAGGAATGACGTAAAAAAGGAAATAAGGAAAGCAAAGAGAGGGCATGAAAAAATATTAGCTAGTAAGATTAAAGAAAACCGAAAGATGTTTTATCAGTACATTAAGAGCAAGAGGATAGCTGAGGAAAAGGTGGGACCTATCAGGGATGATAAGGGTAACTTGTGTGTAGAAGCAGAGGATGTGGGTGGGGTTTTAAATGAATATTTTGTCTCCGTATTCACAAAGGAAAGGGATGATCTGGACGTAGTAGTTAAAGAGGAGAGGTGTGAAATATTGGATAAGGTAAACATAACGAGAGAGGAAGTACGAGAGGGCCTGAAATCCTTGAAAGTTGATAAGTCACCAGGGTCGGATGGATTGTTTCCTGGGCTATTGAAGGAAGCCCGGGAGGAAATAGCGGGTGCTCTGAGGATCATTTTCTAATCCTCACTAGATACAGGGGAGGTACCAGAGGACTGGAAGACTGCAAACGTAGTACCATTGTTTAAAAAGGGTACGAGGGAAAGGCCGAACAATTATAGGCCGGTCAGTCTTACCTCGGTGGTGGGCAAACTATTAGAATCAATACTGAGAGATAGGATAAAGTGTCACTTGGAAAGGCATGGTTTAATCAGGGATAGTCAGCATGGATTTGTTCAGGGAAGGTCATGCCTTACAAATCTGATTGAATTCTTTGAGGAAGTGACAAGGAGGATTGATGAGGGTAGTGTAGTAGATGTTGTCTACATGGATTTTAGTAAGGCATTTGACAAGGTCCCACATGGCAGACTGGTCAGAAAGGTAAAAGCCCATGGGATACAGGGAAATGTGGCGAATTGGATCCAAAATTGGTTCAGTAACAGGAAACAAAGGGTAAAAGTCGATGGATGTCTTTGTGAATGGAAATCCGTTTCCAGTGGTGTGCCACAGGGCTCAGTGTTTGGTCCCTTGCTGTTTGTGGTATATATTAATGATTTGGACTTGAATGTCGGGGGCATGATTGGCAAATTTGCAGATGACACAAAAATTGACCGAGTAGTTGATAGTGAAGAGGATAGCTGCAGACTCCAAGAAGATATCAATGGGTTGGTGGAGTGGGCGGAAAAGTGGCAAATGGAGTTCAACCCGGAGAAGTGTGAGGTAATGCACTTCGGGAGGGCAAACAGTAAAAGGGAATACGCAGTAAATGGGAATATATTGAGAGGGGTAGAGGAAGTGAGAGACCTTGGAGTGCATGTGCACAAGTCCCTGAAGGTGACAGTACAGGTAGATAAGGTTGTGAAGAAGGCATACGGAATGCTCTCCATTATTAGCCGAGGCATAGAATACAAAAGCAGGAATGTAATGATGGAACTGTATAAAACGCTGGTAAGGCAACAGCTGGAGTATTGTGCGCAGTTCTGGTCACCACATTACAGGAAGGACGTAATTGCTCTGGAGAGAGTGCAGAGAAGATTTACAAGAATGTTGCCAGGGCTTGAAAATTGCAGCTACGAGGAGCGATTGGATAGGCTGGGATTGTTTTCCTTGGAGCAGAGGAGGCTGAGGGGAGACTTGATTGAGGTGTACAAAATTATGAGGGGCCCAGATAGAGTAGACAGGAAGTACCTGTTTCCCCTAGCGGAGAGTTTAAGAACTAGAGGACATAGATTTAAGCTGATTGGCGGAAGGATTAGAGGGGACATGAGGAAAAACTTTTTTACCCAGAGGATGATGGGTGTATGGAATTCGCTGCCCGAATTGGTGGTAGAGGCAGGGACCCTCAACTCTTTTTAAAAAGTACCTGGACCTGCACCTAAAGTGCTGTAAGCTGCAGGGCTACAGACCGAGTGCTGGAAGGTGGGATTAGAATGGGCACCTGGTTGTTCTTCAAGCCGGCGCGGACACGATGGGCCGAATGGCCCCCTCCTGTGCTGTATCTTTTCTATGGTTCTATGGTTCTATGGTTCTATGCAGATTATCAGGGCCTGGGGATTTATCGGCTTTCTGTCCCATTAATTTCTCCAGCACTATTTTTTTACTAATACTAATTTCCTTTAATTCCTCCCTCTCACTTGACCCTTGGTTCCCTAGCATTTCTGGGAAGTTATTTGTGTCCTCTTCCGTGGAGACAGAACCAAAGTATTTGTTTAATTGCTCTGCCATTTCCCTGTTCCCCATTATAAATTCTCCCGTTTCTGACTGTAAGGGACCTACATTTGTCTTCACTAATCTTTTTCTTTTTACACACTTGTAGAAGCTTTTACAGTCCACTTTTATGTTCCTTGCAAGTTTACTCTCATCCTCTATTTTTCCCTCTTAATCAATCTCTTGGTCCTTTTTTGCTGAATTCTAAACTGCTCCCAATCCTCAGGCTTGCTACTTTTTCTGGGAACTTTATATGACTCCTCTTTGTATCTAATACTATCCTTAGTTTCTTTTGTTAGCCATGGTTGGGCCGCTTTTCCTTTTGTGTTTTTGCGCCAGAAAGGAATGTATAATTGTTGCAATTCACGCATTTGTTCCTTAAATGTTAGCCATTGCCTATCCACCGTCATGCCTTTTAATGAAGCTTCCCAATCTATCATAGCCAACTCACTCCTCATACCTTCGTAGTTTCCTTTGTTTAGATTTAGGACCTTAGTTTCAGATTGAACTACTTCACTTTCCATCTTAATGAAGAATTCTATCATGTTATGGTCACTCTTCCCTAAAGGACCCCGCACAACAAGATTATTAATTAACCCCTTCTCATTGCACAATACCCAATCTAGGATCGCCTGTTTCCTGGTTGACTCTTCAACGAACTGGTCCAAACAACCATCTTGTACACACTCCAGGAATTCGTCCTCCACAGTATTATTGTTGATTTGGTTTGGCCAGTCTATATGTAGATTAAAGTCACCCATGATTACTGTAGTACCCTTGTCACATGCATCTCTAATTTCCTGTTTGATCCCATCCCCTACATTACCACTACTGTTTGGAGGCCTATAGACAACTCCCACCAGTGTTTTCTGCCCCTTGGTTTTTCTTAACTCCACCCAGACTGATTCTACATCTTGATTTTCTGAGCCAATATCCTTTTTTTTTATTCGTTCACGGGATGTGGGCGTCGCTGGTGAGGCCGGCATTTATTGCCCATCCCTAATTGCCCTCGAGAAGGTGGTGGTGAGCCGCCTTCTTGAACCGCTGCAGTCCGTGTGGTGAAGGTTCTCCCACAGTGCTGTTAGGAAGGGAGTTCCAGGATTTTGACCCAGCGATGATGAAGGAACGGCGATATATTTCCAAGTCGGGATGGTGTGTGACTTGGAGGGGAACGTGCAGGTGGTGTTGTTCCCATGTGCCTGCTGCTCTTGTCCTTCTAGGTGGTAGAGGTCGCAGGTTTGGGAGGTGCTGTCGAAGAAGCCTTGGCGAGTTACTGCAGTGCATCCTGTGGATGGTGCACACTGCAGCCACAGTGCGCCGGTGGTGAAGGGAGTGAATGTTTAGGGTGGTGGATGGGGTGCCAATCAAGCGGGCTGCTTTGTCCTGGATGGTGTCGAACTTGAGTGTTGTTGGAGCTGCACTCATCCAGGCAAGTGGAGAGTATTTCTCACTGTTGCTCTGATTTCATCCTTTACTAACAACGCCACCCCACCTCCTTTTCCTTTTGCCTGTCCTTCCTAAATATCGAATACCCTTGGATATTCAGCTCCCAGCCTTGGTCACCCTGAGGCCGTGTCTCCGTAATCGCAATTATATCGTATCCGTTTACATCTATTTGTGCTGTTAATTTGTCTACCTTATTACGAATGCTTTGTGTGTTCAGATACGGTGATACTGTGATTCAATTCAATGTGGGAAAGTGTGAGGTCATCTACTTTGGACCTAAGAAAGACAAATCAGAGTATTTTCTAAATAGCGAGAGATTAGGGACTGTGGAGGAGCAGAGAGATTTCAGGAGTCCAAGTACAGAAATCACTAAAAGCCAGTGGACAGGTACAAAAAATAATTCAAAAGGCTGATGGAATGTTGGCCTTTATCTCGAGGGGCTGGGATACAAAGGGGAGGAAGGTGATGATCCAGTTGTTCAGAGCTTTGGGTCAGAGTCTGGAGACTGGGTTCAGTTCTGGGCCCCGCCCCTCAGGAAGGAGATATTGGTCTTGGAGGGGGAGCAGATTCACCACAATGATACCGGGGCTAAAAGGGTTAAATTACGAGGACAGGTTGCAGAGACTGGGCCTGTATTCCCTCGAGTTTAGAAGATTAAGGGGTGATCTAATTGAGGTGTTTAAGGTGATTAAAGGATTTGATAGGGTCGATAGAGAGAAACTATTTCCTCTGGTGGGGGGAGTCCAGAACAAGGGGGCAGAACCTTAAAATTAGAGCCAGGCCGTTCGGGGTGATGTCAGGAAGCACTTCTTCACACAAAGGGGAGTGGAAATCTGGAACTCTCTCCCCCCAAAAAGCTGTTGAGGCTGGGGGTCAATTGGAGCTTTCAAAACTGTGATTGACAGATTTTTGTTGGGTGAGGGGATCGAGGGATCGGGAGCAAAGTCGTGTAAATGGGATTAAAATACAGATCAGTCATGATCTAATTGAATGGCGGTACAGGCTCGAGGGGCTGAATGGCCTCCTCCTGTTCCCACGTTCCAATGCACTCAGACTGGCGAAAGGTGGGAAGTGGTGTTCCCCAGGGATCGGTGCTGGGACCACTGTTGGTCACAATTTACATCAACGATTTCGACTCTGGAATCGGAAGCACAATTTCAAAATTTGCCGACACCAAATTGGGGGGTGTAGTTAATACTGAGGAGACTGTGACAAAATACAGGAAGACATTAATAAACTTGCAGAATGAGCGTGTAATTGGCAAATGAATTTCAATATAGAGAAGTGTGAGGTGGTACAATTTGGTAGGAGGAATAAGGAGTCAAAATCCTGGAACTCCCTTCCTAACAGCACTGTGGGAGAACCGTCACCACACGGACTGCAGCGGTTCAAGAAGGCGGCTCACCACCACCTTCTCAAGGGCAATTAGGGATGGGTAATAAATGCCGGCCTCGCCAGCGACGCCCACATCCCATGAACGAATAGAAAGAAAACATACTGCTTGAATAATAAGAGTCTAAACGGGATAGAGGAGCAGAGGGATCTGGGGGTACAGATACACAAATCACTAACAGTAGTGACGCAGGTTAATAAGGCCATAAAAAAAGCAAATCAAGCACTGGGGCTAATTTCTGGAGGGATAGAATTGAAAAGCAGAGAAGTTATGTTAAACTTGTATAGAACCTTGGCTAGACCACACTTGGAGTATTGTGAACAGTTCTGGTCTCCATATTATAGAAAGGATATAGAGGCATTGGAGAAGGTGCAAAAAAGATTCACAAGGATGATACCAGAACTGAGAGGATATAATTATCAGGAAAGGCTGAACAGGCTGGGGGTCTTTTCTGCAGAAAAGAGAAGGCTGAGGGGTGACCTGATCGAGGTCTTTAAAATAATGAAAGGGTTTGATAGGGTAGACATGGAGAAGATGTTTCCACTTGTGGGGGAGACCAGAACTAGGGACCATAAATATAAGATAGTAACTAATAAATCCAATCGGGAATTCAGGAGAAACTTCTTTACCCAGAGAGTGGTGAGAATGTGGAACTCACTCCCACAAGGAGTAGTTGAGGTGAATAGTGTCGATATATTTATGGGGAAGCTCGATAAACACATGAGGGAGAAAGGAATAGAAGGATATAGAATCATAGAATCATAGAAGTTACAACATGGAAACAGGCCCTTCGGCCCAACATGTCCATGTCGCCCAGTTTATACCACTAAGCTAGTCCCAATTGCCTGCACTTGGCCCATATCCCTCTATACCCATCTTACCCATGTAACTGTCCAAATGCTTTTTAAAAGACAAAATTGTACCCGCCTCTACTACTGCCTCTGGCAGCTCGTTCCAGACACTCACCAGCCTTTGAGTGAAAAAATTGCCCCTCTGGACCCTTTTGTATCTCTCCCCTCTCACCTTAAATCTATGTCCCCTCGTTATAGACTCCCCTACCTTTGGGAAAAGATTTTGACTATCGACCTTATCTATGCCCCTCATTATTTTATAGACTTCTATAAGATCACCCCTTAACCTCCTACTCTCCAGGGAAAAAAGTCCCAGTCTGTCTAACCTCTCCCTATAAGTCAAACCATCAAGTCCCGGTAGCATCCTAGTAAATCTTTTCTGCACTCTTTCTAGTTTAATAATATCCTTTCTATAATAGGGTGACCAGAACTGTACACAGTATTCCAAGTGTGGTCTTACTAATGTCTTGTACAACTTCAACAAGACATCCCAACTCCTGTATTCAATGTTCTGACCAATGAAACCAAGCATGCTGAATGCCTTCTTCACCACCCTATCCACCTGTGACTCCACTTTCAAGGAGCTATGAACCTGTACTCCGAGATCTCTTTGTTCTATAACTCTCCCCAACGCCCTACCATTAACGGAGTAGGTCCTGGCCTGATTCGATCTACCAAAATGCATCACCTCACATTTATCTAAATTAAACTCCATCTGCCATTCATCGGCCCACTGGCCAAATTTATCAAGATCCCGTTGCAATCCTAGATAACCTTCTTCACTGTCCACAATGCCACCAATCTTGGTGTCATCTGCAAATTTACTAACCATGCCTCCTAAATTCTCATCCAAATCATTAATATAAATAACAAATAACAGCGGACCCAGCACCGATCCCTGAGGCACACCGCTGGACACAGGCCTCCAGTTTGAAAAACAACCCTCTACAACCACCCTCTGTCTTCTGTCGTCAAGCCAATTTTGTATCCAATTGGCTACCTCACCTTGGATCCCGTGAGATTTAACCTTATGTAACAACCTACCATGCGGTACCTTGTCAAAGGCTTTGCTGAAGTCCATGTAGACCACGTCTACTGCACAGCCCTCATCTATCTTCTTGGTTACCCCTTCAAAAAACTCAATCAAATTCGTGAGACATGATTTTCCCCTCACAAAACCATGCTGACTGTTCCTAATCAGTCCCTGCCTCTCCAAATGCCTGTAGATCCTGTCTCTCAGAATACCCTCTAACAACTTACCCACTACAGATGTCAGGCTCACCGGTCTGTAGTTCCCAGGCTTTTCCCTGCCGCCCTTCTTAAACAAAGGCACAACATTTGCTACCCTCCAATCTTCAGGCACCTCACCTGTAGCTGTCGATGATTCAAATATCTCTGCTAGGGGACCCGCAATTTCCTCCCTAACCTCCCATAACGTCCTGGGATACATTTCATCAGGTCCCGGAGATTTATCTACCTTGATGCGCGTTAAGACTTCCAGCACCTCCCTCTCTGTAATATGTACACTCCTCAAGACATCACTATTTATTTCCCCAAGTTCCCTAACATCCATGCCTTTCTCAACCGTAAATACCGATGTGAAATATTCATTCAGGATCTCACCCATTTCTTGTGGTTCCGCACATAGATGACCTTGTTGATCCTTAAGAGGCCCTACTCTCTCCCTAGTTACTCTTTTGCCCTATGGTGAGATGAAAAGGGCAGGGAGGAGGCTCATGTAGAGCATAAACACCAGCATGGACCTGATGGGCCGAATGGCCTGTTTCTGTGCTGTGCACTCTATGTAGTTCTGTCCCTGTCTCCCTGTCTCTCTCCCTGCCTCTGCCTCTCTCTCTCCCCCAGTCTCTCTCGCTCTCTTTTATCTCAATGTCTAATTACCTCTCTGCAAAAACGCATCTCTGTTCTGCTGGATTAATGATTGAGGGGAGTGAGAGTGGGGCTAACGCCCCTCACCCTGGGGATATTGGGGAGTGAGAGTGGGGCTAACGCCCCTCACCCTGGGGATATTGGGGAGTGAGAGTGGGGCTGACGCCCCTCACCCTGGGGATATTGGGGAGTGAGAGTTTGGTTAATTCCCCTCACCCTGGGGGTATTGGGGAGTGAGAGTTTGGTTAATTCCCCTCACCCTGGGGGTATTGGGGAGTGAGAGTTTGGTTAATTTCCCTCACCCTGGGGGTATTGGGGAGTGAGAGTTTGGTTAATTCCCCTCACCCTGGGGGTATTGGGGGGTGAGAGTTTGGTTAATTCCCCTCACCCTGGAGGTTTTGGGGGTTAGAGTTTGGTTAATTCCCCTCACCCTGGGGGTTTTGGGGGTGAGAGTGGGGCTAACGCCCCTCACCCTGGGGGTTTTGGGGGTGAGAGTGGGGCTAACGCCCCTCACCCTGGGGGTTTTGGGGGTGAGAGTTTGGTTAATTCCCCTCACCCTGGGGGTTTTGGGGGTGAGAGTTTGGTTAATTCCCCTCACCCTGGGGGTTTTGGGGGTGAGAGTTTGGTTAATTCCCCTCACCCTGGGGGTTTTGGGGGTGAGAGTTTGGTTAATTCCCCTCACCCTGGGGGTTTTGGGGGCGGAGACGGGCGATGTTACGATGGTTGGAGTCAGCGGTCTTGGTGATGGAGAGAATCTGGGGTCAGAAGCTCATCTCAGGGTCAAGTAGGAGGCCGGGGATGGAAACATACATATGGGTGATGATTTATTACCCTCCCCCCTGCCCGTGGGGTTCTGAGCCGATTCTAACCCCGTTCTGCCCTCTGACCGACTCAGCACAAGGCACGGAGTAAAAGCAGGGACCCCCAGGTCAGGAGTAACTGACATGACCCCTGTCAGTCTGGACCCCTGTCAGTCTGGACAGTCTGGACCCCTGTCAGCCTGGACCCCTGTCAGCCTGGACCCCTGTCAGCCTGGACCCCTGTCAGCCTGGACCCCTGTCAGCCTGGACCCCTGTCAGCCTGGACCCCTGTCAGCCTGGACCCCTGTCAGCCTGGACAGTCTGGACCCCTGTCAGTCTGGACCCCTGTCAGTCTGGACCCCTGTCAGTCTGGACCCCTGTCAGTCTGGACCCCTGTCCGTCTGGACCCCTGTCCGTCTGGACCTCCTCGGCCCACCTGTTTCTCGGAAGCTAATGATGGTTATTTATTCCCCCTCCCCCAGGTCCTTCAGTCTCAGTTGGAATGCTTGCTCCAGGGTCAGGAGAATATCCGGAGCAGCCAGGAGTTCACGGAGCAGTCGCTGAGCCAGGGCACCGAGACCGAGGTACTGCTGGTGAAGAAGCAGATGAGCGAGACCCTGAAGGAATTGGCCAGCCAGGACTTCCCTCTCCAGCCGCAGGAGAATGACCACCTGGACTACATGGTGGAGAGAGACGGGTTGAAGAAATCCATCCAGAACCTTGGGGTTCTGATCACCACCTGTGCCATTGCCCACCAGACTGTGGCCACGGGGGAGGGTCTGCGGCATGCTCTGGTTGGCCAACAGACCACCGTTACCATAACCACCAAGGATAAAGACGGGGAACTGGTGAAAACCGGGAACGCCATCCTGCGGGCGGAGATAACGGCTCCGGACGGGAGCTTTGGGGAGGGTGAGATTGTGGATAACAAGAACGGGACATACGAGCTGCTCTACACGCTGAAGTCTGAGGGCGACTTCACGCTGTCTGTAACTCTGTACGACCAGCCAGTCAAGGGCAGCCCTTACCGGGTCAGAGCGGTCAAACCCTCGGACATCACCCACTCCCCCGACGACATCAAGCGCAGGGTCAAGTCTCCGAGCAGCGGCCACATCAGGCAGAAGGCTGTCCGACGGCCCTCCAGTATGTACGGCACGGGCAAGAAGAAGGACAACCCCATCGAGGACGAGCTGATCTTCCGGGTCGGTGAGTCAGGGCCGCAACACCGTCAGCTCAGGCCATGCCGCCGGGGTGGGGGGTCGGGTAACGGGGGGGGTCGGGTAACGGGGGGATCGGGTAACGGGGGGTCGGGTAACGGGGGGGGGTCGGGTAACGGGGGGGGTCGGGTAACGGGGGGTCGGGTAACGGGGGGTCGGGTAACGGGGGGGGTCGGGTAACGGGGGGGTCGGGTAACGGGGGGGGTCGGGTAACGGGGGGTCGGGTAACGGGGGGGTCGGGTAACGGGGGGTCGGGTAACGGGGGGTCGGGTAACGGGGGGGGTCGGGTAACGGGGGGATCGGGTAACGGGGGGGTCGGGTAACGGGGGGTCGGGTAACGGGGGGTCGGGTAACGGGGGGTCGGGTAACGGGGGGGTCGGGTAACGGGGGGTCGGGTAACGGGGGGTCGGGTAACGGGGGGGGTCGGGTAACGGGGGGATCGGGTAACGGGGGGATCGGGTAACGGGGGGGGTCGGGTAACGGGGGGGTCGGGTAACGGGGGGGGTCGGGTAACGGGGGGGTCGGGTAACGGGGGGGTCGGGTAACGGGGGGTCGGGTAACGGGGGGGTCGGGTAACGGGGGGTCGGGTAACGGGGGGGTCGGGTAACGGGGGGTCGGGTAACGGGGGGGTCGGGTAACGGGGGGTCGGGTAACGGGGGGTCGGGTAACGGGGGGGGTCGGGTAACGGGGGGGGTCGGGTAACGGGGGGTCGGGTAACGGGGGGGTCGGGTAACGGGGGGTCGGGTAACGGGGGGGTCGGGTAACGGGGGGTCGGGTAACGGGGGGTCGGGTAACGGGGGGTCGGGTAACGGGGGGTCGGGTAACGGGGGGTCGGGTAACGGGGGGGGTCGGGTAACGGGGGGGGTCGGGTAACGGGGGGATCGGGTAACGGGGGGTCGGGTAACGGGGGGATCGGGTAACGGGGGGGTCGGGTAACGGGGGGGTCGGGTAACGGGGGGGTCGGGTAACGGGGGGGTCGGGTAACGGGGGGGTCGGGTAACGGGGGGTCGGGTAACGGGGGGGTCGGGTAACGGGGGGGTCGGGTAACGGGGGGTCGGGTAACGGGGGGGGTCGGGTAACGGGGGGGGTCGGGTAACGGGGGGGTCGGGTAACGGGGGGGTCGGGTAACGGGGGGGTCGGGTAACGGGGGGTCGGGTAACGGGGGGGGTCGGGTAACGGGGGGTCGGGTAACGGGGGGGGTCGGGTAACGGGGGATCCGTAGCAGGATCAAGTAGCGGGAGAGATCCGGCCGCGGGGGAGATCCGGCCGCGGGGCATTGGTACTGGTTCCTGCGCCAGGTCTCGGCTTCATGTTACCAGGGGAGCGCGAGTGGCCATTGGTTACAGCGATTGATCAAACTCCACCTGGACAGGACTCCTCACCCTGACTGTGCTCCCGAGGGGTGCGTCTGACCTGGTACCTCGGTGTCAGTCGGAGGCCCCTCATCTCCCAGGGATGGGCAGCTCCACACTGGCTCCCCTGTGAGTTTTACGCGTACTCCACATTAAAGAGCATGTAATGATCCCAGATATGGGTCTGTACCTCGACACAAAAACACGGCTGAGATAAGAAGCTACATTTCTGAGTTTTGTGTCATCTGCGAACTTTGAAATTATACCCTCTATACCCAAGTCCAGGACATTAATATACATCAAAAAGAGCAGTGGTCCTAATACTGACCCCTGGGGAACACCACTGTAAACTTCCCTCCAGTCTGAAAAACAACCGTTCACCACTACTCTCCGCTTTCTGTCCTTTAGACAATTTTATATCCACACTGCCACTGTCCCTTTAATCCCATGGGCTTTAATTTTGTTAACAAGTCTATTACGTGGCACTTTATCAAATTCCTTTTGAAAGTCCATATACACAACATCAACCGCACTCCCCTCATCAACCCTCTCCGTTACTTCATCAAAGAACTCAATCAAGTTAGTCAAACACGATTTTCCTTTATTGGCCCAGACTTTTCCCACTGACAATTCATTTTGACCTGGATTATTGTCTTGAGAAATTCTCCCCGGTGTCCTGGCCAATATTTATCCCTCATGTATAGGATTTGGCAGAGTCAACATGGATTTATGAAAGGGATATCATGTTTGACAAACCTACTGGAGTTCTTTGAGGATGTAATTAGTAGAATAGATAAGGGGGAACCAGTGGATGTGGTGTATGTGGATTTTCAGAAGGCTTTCAATAAGGTCCCACACAGGAGGTTGGTGAACAAAGTTAGAGCACATGGGATTGGGGGGAATATACTGGCATGGATTGAGAATTGGTTAACAGACAGAAAACAGAGAGTGGGAATAAACGGGTCTTTCTCGGGGTGGCAGGCGGTGACTAGTGGGGTACCGCAGGGATCAGTGCTTGGGCCCCAGCTATTCACAATATATATCAATGATTTGGATGAGGGAACTGAATGTAATATTTCCAAGTTTGCTGATGACACAAAACTAGGTGGGAATGTGAGTTATGAGGAGGATGCAAAGAGGCTTCAAGGCGATTTAGACAAGTTGAGTGAGTGGGCAAATACATGGCAGATGGAATATAATGTGGAAAAATGTGAAGTTATCCACTTTGGTAGGAAAAACAGAAACGCAGAGTATTTTTTAAATGGTGAGAGATTGGGAAATGTTCAAAGGGACCTGGGTGTCCTTGTACATGAGTCACTGAAAGCAAACCATCTTCAGCCGGAAGTGCCGAGTGGATGATCCATCTCGGCCTCCTCCCGATATCCCCACCATCACAGAAGCCAGTCTTCAGCCAATTCGATTCACTCCACGTGATATCAAGAAACATAGGAACATAGGAACAGGAGTAGGCCATTCAGCCCCTCATGCCTGCTCGGCTATTTGATAAGATCATGGCTGATCTGTGATCTAACTCCATATACCTGCCTTTGGCTGAGTGGACTGGATACAACAAAGGCTATGGGCCCCGACAACATCCCAGCTGTAGTGCTGAAGTCTTGTGCTCCAGAACTAGCTGCGCCTCTAGCCAAGCTGTTCCAGTACAGCTACAACACTGGCATCTACCCGACAATGTGGAAAATTGCCCAGGTATGTCCTGTCCACAAAAAGCAGGACAAATCCAATCTGGCCAATTACTGACCCATCAGTCTACTCTCAATCATCAGCAAAGAGATGGAAGGTGTCGTCAACAGTGCTATCAAGCGGCACTTACTCACCAATAACCTGCTCACCGATGCTCAGTTTGGGTTCCGCCAGGACCACTCGGCTCCAGACCTCATTACAGCCTTGGTCCAAACATGGACAAAAGAGCTGAATTCCAGAGGTGAGGTGAGAGTGACTGCCCTTGACATCAAGGCAGCATTTGACCGAGTATGACATTGAATCATAGAATCATAGAAGTTTACAACATGGAAACAGGCCCTTCGGCCCAACATGTCCATGTCGCCCAGTTTATACCACTAAGCTAGTCCCAATTGCCTGCACTTGGCCCATATCCCTCTATACCCATCTTACCCATGTAACTGTCCAAATGCTTTTTAAAAGACAAAATTGTACCCGCCTCTACTACTGCCTCTGGCAGCTCGTTCCAGACACTCACCACCCTTTGAGTGAAAAAATTGCCCCTCTGGACCCTTT
Source organism: Heptranchias perlo (assembly GCF_035084215.1). Taxonomy (NCBI): domain Eukaryota; kingdom Metazoa; phylum Chordata; class Chondrichthyes; order Hexanchiformes; family Hexanchidae; genus Heptranchias; species Heptranchias perlo. The sequence continues at coordinate 39,079 of NW_027139434.1, forward strand.
TGTATCTCTCCCCTCTCACCTTAAATCTGTGCCCCCTCGTTATAGACTCCCCTACCTTTGGGAAAAGATTTTGACTATCTACCTTATCTATGCCCCTCATTATTTTATAGACTTCTATAAGATCACCCCTTAACCTCCTACTCTCCAGGGAAAAAAGTCTCAGTCTATCCAACCTCTCCCTATAAGTCAAACCATCAAGTCCCGGTAGCATCCTAGTAAATCTTTTCTGCACTCTTTCTAGTTTAATAATATCCTTTCTATAATAGGGTGACCAGAACTGTACACAGTATTCCAAGTGTGGCCTTACTAATATCTTGTACAACTTCAACAAGACATCCCAACTCCTGTATTCAATGTTCTGACCAATGAAACCAAGCATGCCGAATGCCTTCTTCACCACCCTATCCACCTGTGACTCCACTTTCAAGGAGCTATGAACCTGTACTCCTAGATCTCTTTGTTCTATAACTCTCCCCAACGCCCTACCATTAACGGAGTAGGTCCTGGCCCGATTCGATCTACCAAAATGCATCACCTCACATTTATCTAAATTAAACTCCATCTGCCATTCATCGGCCCACTGGCCCAATTTATCAAGATCCCGTTGCAATCCTAGATAACCTTCTTCACTGTCCACAATGCCACCAATCTTGGTGTCATCTGCAAACTTACTAACCATGCCTCCTAAATTCTCATCCAAATCATTAATATAAATAACAAATAACAGCGGACCCAGCACCGATCCCTGAGGCACACCGCTGGACACAGGCCTCCAGTTTGAAAAACAACCCTCTACAACCACCCTCTGTCTTCTGTCGTCAATCCAATTTTGTATCCAATTGGCTACCTCACCATGGATCCCGTGAGATTTAACCTTATGTAACAACCTACCATGCGGTACCTTGTCAAATGCTTTGCTAAAGTCCATGTAGACCACGTCTACTGCACAGCCCTCATCTATCTTCTTGGTTACCCCTTCAAAAACCTCAATCAAATTCGTGAGACATGATTTTCCTCTCACAAAACCATGCTGACTGTTCCTAATCAGTCCCTGCCTCTCCAAATGCCCGTAGATCCTGTCCCTCAGAATACCCTCAAACAACTTACCCAATACAGATGTCAGGCTCACTGGTCTGTAGTTCCCAGGCTTTTCCCTGCCGCCCTTCTTAAACAAAGGCACAACATTTGCTACCCTCCAATCTTCAGGCACCTCACCTGTAGCTGTCGATGATTCAAATATCTCTGCTAGGGGACCCGCAATTTCCTCCCTAACCTCCCATAACGTCCTGGGATACATTTCATCAGGTCCCAGAGATTTATCTACCTTGATGCGCGTTAAGACTTCCAGCACCTCCCTCTCTGTAATATGTACGCTCCTCAAGACATCACTATTTATTTCCCCAAGTTCCCTAACATCCATGCCTTTCTCAACCGTAAATACCGATGTGAAATATTCATTCAGGATCTCACCCATCTCTTGTGGTTCCGCACATAGATGACCTTGTTGATCCTTAAGAGGCCCTACTCTCTCCCTCGTTACTCTTTTGCCCTTTATGTATTTGTAGAAGCTCTTTGGATTCTCCTTTGCCTTATCTGCCAAAGCAATCTCATGTCCCCTTTTTGCCCTCCTGATTTCTCTCTTAACTCTACTCCGGCAATCTCTATACTCTTCAAGGGATCCACTTGATCCCAGCTGCCTATGCATGTCATATGCCTCCTTCTTCTTTTTGACTAGGGCCTCAATCTCCCGAGTCATCCAAGGTTCCCTACTTCTACCAGCCTTGCCCTTCACTTTATAAGGAATGTGCTTACCCTGAACCCTGGTTAACACACTTTTGAAAGCCTCCCACTTACCAGACATCCCTTTGCCTGCCAACAGACACCAAGGAGCCCTAAAAAAATTGAAGTCAATGGGAATCAGGGGGTAAACTCTCCAGTGGCTGGAGTCATACCTAGCACAAAGGAAGATGGTCGTGGTTGTTGAAGGCCAATCATCTCAGCCCCAGGACATTGCTGCAGGAGTTCCTCAGGGCAGTGTCCTAGCCCCAACTGTCTTCAGCTGCTTCATCAATGACCTTCCCTCCATCATAAGGTCAGAAATGGGGATGTTTGCTGATGATTGCACAGTGTTCAGTTCCATTCGCAACCCCTCAGATAATGAAGCAGTCCGAGCCCGCATGCAGCAAGACCTGGACAACATCCAGGTTTGGGCTGACAACTGGCAAGTAACATTCACGCCAGACAAGTGCCAGGCAATGACCATCTCCAGAAATTTAACTGCACCAGCCACATAAATACTGTGGCTACAAGAGCAGGTCAGAGGCTGGGTATTCTGCGACAAGTGACTCACCTCCTGACTCCCCGAAGCCTTTCCACCATCTACAAGGCACAAGTCAGGAGTGTGATGGAATACTCTCCACTTGCCTGGATGAGTGCAACTCAAACAACACTCAAGAAGCTCGACACCATCAAGGACAAAGCAGCCCACTTGATTGGCACCCCATCCACCACCCTAAACATTCACTCCCTTCACCACCGGCGCACTGTGGCTGCAGTGTGTATCATCCACAGGATGCACTGCAGCAACTCGCCAAGGCTTCTTCAACAGCACCTCCCAAACCCACGACCTCTACCACCTAGGAGGACAAGAGCAGCAGGTACATGTGAACAGCACCACCTGCACGTTCCCCTCCAAGTCACACACCATCCCAACTTGGAAATATATCGCCGTTCCTTCATCGTCGCTGGGTCAAAATCCTGGAACTCCCTTCCTGACAGCACTGTGGGAGAACCTTCACCACACGGACTGCAGCGGTTCAAGAAGGCGGCTCACCACCACCTTCTCAAGGGCAATTAGGGATGGGCAATAAATGCTGGCCTCGCCAGCGACGCCCACATCCCATGAACGAATGCAAAGAAATAACATGCAGGTGCAGCAAGCAATTAGGAAGGCAAATGGTATGTTGGCCTTTATTACAAAAGGATTTGAGTACAGGAATAAAGATGTCTTACTGCAATTACATCGGGCCTTGGTGAAACCGCACCTGGAGTATTGTGTACAATTTTGGTCTCCTTACCCAAGAAAGGATATACTCGCCATAGAGGGAGTGCAACGAAGGTTCACCAGACTGATTCCTGGGATGGTGGGTCTGTCGTATGAGGAGAGATTGAGTAGACTCGGCCTGTATTCTCTAGAGTTTAGAAGAATGAGAGGTGATCTCATTGAAACATACAAAATTCTTACAGGGCTCGACAGGGTAGATGCAGGGAGGATGTTTCCCCTGGCTGGGGAGTCCAGAACCAGGGGTCACAGTCTCAGAATAAGGGGTCGGCCATTTTGGAATGAGATGAGGAGAAATTTCTTCACTCAGAGGGTGATGAATCTTTGGAATTCTCTACCCCAGAGTGCTGTGGAGGCTCAGTCATTGAGTACATTCAAAACAGAGATCGATAGATTTCTAGATATTAAAGTCATCAAGGGATATGGGGATAGTGCAGGAAAATGGTGTTGAGGTAGAAGATCAGCCATGATCTTGTTCAATGGCGGAGCAGGCTCGAGGGGCCGGATGGTCAACTCCTGCTCCTATTTCTTATGTTCTTATGTTCTTGTAACTAACATCACTAAAACAGATGATTTGGTCATTATCACATTGCTGTTTGTGGGATCTTGCTGTGCGCACATTGGTTGCTGTGTTTCCTACAACAGTGACTACACTTCAAAAAGTGCTTGATTGGCTGTAAAGTGCTTTGGGACGTCCTGAGGTGGTGGAAGGCACTGGAGAAATGCAAGTCTGTCTTTCTTTCCTTTCCATTTGTCGCTGATTCTGGCCCTCCAGATACCGACTCACCGACCAGGGAAATAGTATCCCCTCATCTTCCTGATCACGTTTTGAGCAGCTCCATCAAATCTGCTCTTAACATTCTCTGTTCTAATGAAGAGTTCAGTTTCTCTTGTTTCTCTTCATAACTAAACCCTCTCATCCCTGTGATCAGCCTAGGGAATCTCGTCTGCTCCCTCGCCAAGGCCTTGACATCTGGGGATACAGATACCCAAATCACTAAAAGTAGTGACGCAGGTTAATAAGGCCATAAAAAAGGCACTCGGGTTATTTTCTAGACGGATAGAATTGAAAAGCAGAGAAGTTATGTTAAACTTGTATAGAACCTTGGTTAGACCACACATAGAGTCATAGAGTCATAGAGTTATACAGCACGGATAGAGGCCCTTCGGCCCATCGTGTCCGCGCCGGCCATCAGCCCTGTCTACTCTAATCCCATATTCCAGCATTTGGTCCGTAGCCTTGTATGCTATGGCATTTCAAGTGCTCATCCAAATGCTTCTTGAATGTTGTGAGGGTTCCTGCCTCCACAACCCTTTCAGGCAGTGAGTTCCAGACTCCAACCACCCTCTGGGTGAAAAAGTTCTTTCTCAAATCCCCTCTAAACCTCCCGCCTTTTACCTTGAATCTATGTCCCCTTGTTATAGAACCCTCAACGAAGGGAAAAAGCTCCTTAGTATCCATCCTATCTGTGCCCCTCATAATTTTGTACACCTCAATCATGTCCCCCCTCAGCCTCCTCTGCTCCAAGGAAAACAAACCCAATCTTCCCAGTCTCTCTTCATAGCTGAAGTGCTCCAGCCCTGGTAACATCCTGGTGAATCTCCTCTGCACCCTCTCCAAAGCGATCACATCCTTCCTGTAGTGTGGCGACCAGAACTGCACACAGTACTCCAGCTGTGGCCTAACCAGTGTTTTATACAGCTCCATCATAACCTCCTTGCTCTTATATTCTATGCCTCGGCTAATAAAGGCAAGTATCCCATATGCCTTCTTTACCACCTTATCTACCTGTTCCGCCGCCTTCAGGGATCTGTGAACTTGCACACCAAGATCCCTCTGACCCTCTGTCTTGCCTAGGGTCCTCCCATTCATTGTGTATTCCCTTGCCTTGTTAGTCCCTCCAAAGTGCATCACCTCGCACTTTTCCGGGTTAAATTCCATTTGCCACTGTTCCGCCCATCTGACCAACCCATCTATATCGTCCTGCAGACTGAGGCTATCCTCCTCGCTATTTACCACCCTACCAATTTTTGTATCATCAGCGAACTTACTGATCATACCTTTTACATTCATATCCAAGTCGTTAATGTAGACCACAAACAGCAAGGGACCCAGCACCGATCCCTGTGGTACCCCACTGGCCACAGGCTTCCAGTCACAAAAACAACCTTCGACCATCACCCTCTGCCTTCTGCCACTAAGCCAGTTTTGTATCCAAAGTGCCAAGGCACCCTGGATTCCATGGGCTCGTACCTTCTTGACCAGTCTCCTGTGGGGGACTTTATCGAAGGCCTTACTGAGTATTGTGAACAGTTCTGGTCTTCATATTATGGAAAGGATAAAGAGGCATTGGTGAAGATACAAAAAAGATTCACAAGGATGATACCAGAACTGAGAAGATATCCTTATCAGGAAAGGCTGAACAGGCTGGGACTCTTTTCTCTCGAAAAGAGATTATGAAAGGGTTTGATAGGGTAGACGTGGAGAAAATGTTTCCACTTGTGGGGAGACCAGAACTAGGGACCATAAATATAAGATAGTCACTAATAAATCCAATCGGGAATTCAGGAGAAACTTCTTTACCCAGAGAGTGGTGAGAATGTGGAACTCACTCCCACAAGGAGTAGTTGAGGTGAATAGTGTCGATATATTTATGGGGAAGCTGGATAAACACATGAGGGAGAAAGGAATAGAAGGATATGGTGATAGGGTGAGATGAAACATAGAAACATAGAAAATAGGAGCAGGAGTAGGGCATTTGGCCCTTCGAACCTGATCCTCTATCTCAATACCATATTCCCGCTCTCTCCCCATACCCCTTGATGCCTTTTGTGTCTAGAAATCTATCTCGCTCCTACTTAAATATATTCAGTGACTTGGTCTCCACAGCTTTCTGTGGTAGAGAATTCCACAGGTTCACCACCCTCTGAGTGAGGAAATTTCTCCTCATCTCAGTTCTAAATGTCCTACCCCGTATCCTGAGACTGTGACCCCTCGTTCTGGACCCCCCAGCCAGGGGAAACAAGTAGTGAAGGAGGAGACTCGGGTGGACCAATTGGGCCGAATGGCCTGTTTCTGGGCTGTAAATTCTTTGTAATCCTTCCTAGAGTTGGGTACGATATTCTAACTGCCAATACTCTATATTCTAAAATAAACCTGACAGAATGGAATCCTGATGTACGAAACTATACTTTATTGATTTGTTCTCAGGATGGAGGTGACACTGGGAAGCCCGTAAATATTGCCCATCCCTGGTTCCCCGAGGCATTGAGTCAACCAGTGTGGGACTGGAGTCACATGTAGGCCCAGACTGGGTAGGGGTGCCTGTTGCCGTGGGCCAATGGCGTGGGCCATCGTCAAAGTCCGTTGCCATGGGCCGTTGTTGGAGCCTGTTGCAGAGGGCCGTCGCCGTGGCCTCTTGCTGTGGGTCATTGCCATGACTTATTGCTGTTGGCTGTTGCCGTGGCCTCTTGACATGGGCCATCGTCGGGGCCTGTTGCCGTGGGCCGCCGCTGGGGCCTGTTGCCGTGGGCCGCCGCTGGGGCCTGTTGCCGTGGGCCGCCGCTGGGGCCTGTTGCCGTGGGCCGCCGCTGGGGCCTGTTGCCGTGGGCCGTCGCCAGGGCCCATTGCTACGTTGGTTTGAGGGTTCTTTACTCAGATGTTAATCCTCTGGTGTGTTTTTTGGTGTCAGGGACCAGAGGCCGGGAGAAAGGGGAATTCACCAACCTGCAGGGAATCTCCGCCTCGGGGAATAACCGCATCGTGGTCGCCGATAGCAACAACCAGTGTATCCAGGTAACCAAGCAACAAGGCTGGTCGCACTCCACCGATCCCGGCACACGCAGGCCAGGAAAGGCCCAGGCTCCGACCCGGCCTGTGCTGATCCCACCTGGGGTGGGACTGAGCCCCACATACTGGGCAGCGGGGGTGGGGGGTTTATTGGGGTTTATCCCTCTCTGGGGAGGTGGTGTTATGAGGGATGTTCCAGCTGTTAATGACCTCCCTGTTCCCCCCTAGATGTTCTCCAATGAGGGGCAGTTCAAGCTGCGTTTCGGGGTTCGGGGCCGGTCTCCGGGGCAACTGCAGCGACCGACGGGGGTTACGGTCGACCCCAACGGTGACATCATCGTCGCCGATTACGATAATCGCTGGGTCAGCACTTTCTCCTCCGACGGCAAGTTCAAGGTATCAGGAACCTCGCTCACCCGGGGGGAACACTGCGGGGTTTGTGGGGGGGGTGGTGGAGAGAGAGACTGTGGAGGATATCCAGCACGGACTGTGTGGGCCGAATGGCCTCTTTCCCAATGTCATTTTAGTGCCATTGGGGGTAATTGTAACCCCCAGGAACGGGTGGGTTGGGGGTGGGTGGGCAGTGAAAATGTAAAGTTTTTTGAGCGTGTCTCCACCCTGGCTCCCCCTCCCCACTTAAATCCGGCGGGTCGATACTGAAAGGGGCAATGGACCTCATGGAGATACTTCATATTTTGTGTATTGGACATAAACAAATTTAACTTTACCTGTTGGGGTTTCCCATCATTTCCAATTCATGTCAGGTGAAAGCAGGTGGGAAGGGCCGGGTCCATGAGGTGAGTGAGGGTCTTTATTGCACTGCTTGTGGGCCCGGGGGAGCAGGGGAGCTTCATCCAGACCCAACAAGCTCACCCGGGTAACGGGACCCCCGCCACTGACCGCCGGGACCCCCGCCACTGACCGCCGGGACCCCCGCCACTGACCGCCGGGACCCCCGCCACTGACCGCCGGGACCCCCGCCACTGGCCGCCGGGACCCCCGCCACTGGCCGCCGGGACCCCCGCCACTGGCCGCCGGGACCCTCGCCATCGACCCCACTAATCTTCTCCAAGGCCCACCCGATGTTGTCTACCTCCCCCCACCCCCCCCCTCCGATTTGTTCCAGGGCCCATGATCGATCCCACCCTCCATGATTCCTGGTCAATCTGGTGCCTGTGAAACCCGAAAGCTCAAATATTTACCTTCAATTCAGTTGCGATGGCCGGTTACAACACATTCAACGGGCTTCTGGGTTCCCCAGGCGAATATCGACACATGAGCTGATTTCCCAGCTCCTGGTCTCTCATACAGGACTGGGAGTGTTTGATGGGACAGTGCAGAGGGAGCTTTACTCTGTATCTAACCCTGTACCTGCCCTGGGAGTGTTTGATGGGACAGTGTAGAGGGAGCTTTACTCTGTATCTAACCCTGTACCTGACCCTGGGAGTGTTTGATGGGACAGTGTAGAGGGAGCTTTACTCTGTATCTAACCCTGTACCTGCCCTGGGAGTGTTTGATGGGACAGTGTAGAGGGAGCTTTACTCTGTATCTAACCCTGGACCTGCCCTGGGAGTGTTTGATGGGACAGTGTAGAGGGAGCTTTACTCTGTATCTAACCCTGTACCTGCCCTGGGAGTGTTTGACGGGACAGTGTAGAGGGAGCTTTACTCTGTATCTAACCCTGTACCTGACCCTGGGAGTGTTTGATGGGACAGTGTAGAGGGAGCTTTACTCTGTATCTAACCCTGTACCTGACCCTGGGAGTGTTTGATGGGACAGTGTAGAGGGAGCTTTACTCTGTATCTAACCCTGTACCTGCCCTGGGAGTGTTTGACGGGACAGTGTAGAGGGAGTTTTACTCTGTATCTAACCCTGTACCTGCCCTGGGAGTGTTTGACGGGACAGTGTAGAGGGAGCTTTACTCTGTATCTAACCCTGTACCTGCCCTGGGAGTGTTTGACGGGACAGTGTAGAGGGAGCTTTACTCTGTATCTAACCCTGTACCTGCCCTGGGAGTGTTTGATGGGACAGTGTAGAGGGAGCTTTACTCTGTATCTAACCCTGTACCTGACCTGGGAGTGTTTGATGGGACAGTGTAGAGGGAGCTTTACTCTGTATCTAACCCTGTACCTGCCCTGGGAGTGTTTACGGGACAGTGTAGAGGGAGCTTTACTCTGTATCTAACCCTGTACCTGCCCTGGGAGTGTTTGACGGGACAGTGTAGAGGGAGCTTTACTCTGTATCTAACCCTGTACCTGCCCTGGGAGTGTTTGACGGGACAGTGTAGAGGGAGCTTTACTCTGTATCTAACCCTGTACCTGCCCTGGGAGTGTTTGATGGGACAGTGTAGAGGGAGCTTTACTCTGTATCTAACCCTGTACCTGCCCTGGGAGTGTTTGATGGGACAGTGTAGAGGGAGCTTTACTCTGTATCTAACCCTGTACCTGCCCTGGGAGTGTTTGATGGGACAGTGTAGAGGGAGCTTTACTCTGTATCTCACCCTGTACCTGCCCTGGGAGTGTTTGATGGGACAGTGTAGAGGGAGCTTTACTCTGTATCTAACCCTGTACCTGCCCTGGGAGTGTTTGATGGGACAGTGTAGAGGGAGCTTTACTCTGTATCTAACCCTGTACCTGACCCTGGGAGTGTTTGATGGGACAGTGTAGAGGGAGCTTTACTCTGTATCTAACCCTGTACCTGCCCTGGGAGTGTTTGATGGGACACTGTAGAGGGAGCTTTACTCTGTATCTAACCCGTGCTGAATCAAAAGCAAAATACTGCGGATGTTGGAAATCTGAATTAAAAATAGAAAATGCTGGAGAAGCTCAGCAAGTCAGGCAGCATCTGTGGAGAAAGAAATAGAGTTAATGTTTCAGGTTGAGGACCTTTCGTTAGAACTGGAAGATGTTAAAAGAGTTAAAGTTCTTGAGCAAGTACAGAGCCAGGGAAAGGGAGAGAGAGGAGGGGAGGAAAGAACAAAAGGGAAGGTCTGTGATAGGGGAGAGGAAAGGATTAAATGACAAAAGGGATGATGGTGCAAGGCAAGGAAGGCGGTAATGGGACAGGTTAAGAAACAAAAGATTGGTCAGGAGTAGCTGTAAATGGCAGCAGCAGAACCATTACCAGAACTAGCTGACCGAAAAAATGGGAGCAGTGGTTATGATCTGAAGTTATTGAAATCAATGTTGAGTCCGGAAGGTTGTAAAGATGAGCTGCTGTTCCTCGAGCTCACACTGAGTTTCTGCCTCTGACTCTCTCTCTCCCTCTCTCTCTCGGTCTCTCTCTCCCTCTCCCTCTCTCTCTCTGTCTGTCTTCCTGTCTCTCTCTCTGCCTCTGCCTCTCTGTCCCTTTCTCTCTGTCTCTGTCTCTGTTTGTCTCTCTTGCTTGCTGTCCCTCTGTCTCTCTGTTTGTCTTTCATTCTCTCTGTCTATCTCTCTTGCTCTCTGTCTCTCTGTCTTTCTGTCTCTGTCTCTCTGCCTCTCTCTTTCTTTATGTCTCTCCCTCTCTGTCTCTCTCCCTCTCTGTCTCTGCCTCTCTTTCTCTTTCTCTTTCTGTCTCTGCCTCTGTCTCTCTCTGTCTATCTCTCTCTGTCTCGTCTGTCTGTCTCTCTCTCTCTGTTTGTCTCTCTCTCTCTGTGTCTGTCTCTGTCTCTGTCTGTCTGTCTCTGTCTGTCTGTCTCTCTGTTCCTCTCCCTCTCTCTCTGTTCCTCTCCCTCTCTCTCTGTTCCTCTCCCTCTCTCTCTGTTCCTCTCCCTCTCTCTCTGTTCCTCTCCCTCTCTCTCTCTGTCCCTCTCCCTCCCTGTCTGTCCGTCTCTCTCTGTCTGTCTGTCCGTCTCTCTCTCTCTCCGTCTGTCCGTCTCTCTCTCTGTCTGTCCGTCTCGCGCTCTCTGTCTGTCCGTCTCTCCCTCCCTGTCTGTCCGTCTCTCTCTCTCTGTCTGTCCGTCTCTCTCTCTCTCCGTCTGTCCGTCTCTCTCTCTCTGTCTGTCCCTCTCCCTCTCTCTCTCTGTCCCTCTCCCTCCCTGTCTGTCCGTCTCTCTCTCTCTGTCTGTCCGTCTCTCTCTCTCCGTCTGTCCGTCTCTCTCTCTCTGTCTGTCCGTCTCTCTCTCTCTCCGTCTGTCTGTCTCTCTCTCTCTGTCTGTCCCTCTCCCTCTCTCTCTGTTCCTCTCCCTCCCTGTCTGTCCGTCTCACTCTCTCTGTCTGTCCGTCTCTCTCTCTCCGTCTGTCCGTCTCTCTCTCTCCGTCTGTCCGTCTCTCTCTCTCCGTCTGTCCGTCTCTCTCTCTCCGTCTGTCCGTCTCTCTCCGTCTGTCCGTCTCTCTCTCTCTGTCTGTCCGTCTCTCTCTCTCTCTCTCTGTCCCTCTCCCTCTCTCTCTGTCCCTCTCCCTCTCTCGCTGTCTACCTCTCCTTCTTTCTGTCTGTCTGTCTGTCTGTCCGTTTCTCTCTCTGCCTGTCTCTCTGTCCATCTCTTTCTTTCTCTCTCTGTCCGACTCTCTCTGTCCGACTCTCTCTGTCCGTCTCTCTCTGTCCGTCTCTCTCTGTCCATCTCTCTCTGTCTGTCTGTCTGTCTGTCCCTCTCCCTCTCTCTCTCTCTGTCCCTCTCTCTCTCTCTGTCCCTCTCTCTCTCTCTCTCTGTTTGTCCGTCTCTCTCTGTCTGTCTATCTCTCTGTGTCTGTCTCTCTCTGCCCGCCTCCCCCTCTCTCTCTGCCCGCCTCCCCCTCTCTCTCTGCCCGCCTCCCCCTCTCTCTCTGCCCACCTCCCCCTCTCTCTCTGCCCCTCTCTCTCTGCCCCTCTCCCCCTCTCTCTCTGCCCCTCTCCCCCTCTCTCTCTGCCCCTCTCCCCCTCTCCCCCTCTCTCTCTGCCCCTCTCCCCCTCTCTCTCTGCCCCTCTCCCCCTCTCTCTCTGCCCCTCTCCCCCTCTCTCTCTGCCCCTCTCCCCCTCTCTCTCTGCCCCTCTCCCCCTCTCTCTCTGCCCGTCTCCCCCTCTCTCTCTGCCCGTCTCCCCCTCTCTCTCTGCCCGTCTCCCCCTCTCTCTCTGCCCGTCTCCCCCTCTCTCTCTGCCCGTCTCCCCCTCTCTCTCTGCCCGTCTCCCCCTCTCTCTCTGCCCGTCTCCCCCTCTCTCTCTGCCCGTCTCCCCCTCTCTCTCTGCCCGTCTCCCCCTCTCTCTCTGCCCGTCTCCCCCTCTCTCTCTGCCCGTCTCCCCCTCTCTCTCTGCCCGTCTCCCCCTCTCTCTCTGCCCGTCTCTCCCTCTCTCTCTGCCCGTCTCCCCCTATCTCTCTGCCCCTCTCCCCCTCTCTCTCTGCCCGTCTCCCCCTCTCTCTCTGCCCGTCTCCCCCTCTCTCTCTGCCCGTCTCCCCCTCTCTCTCTGCCCGTCTCCCCCTCTCTCTCTGCCCGTCTCCCCCTCTCTCTCTGCCCGTCTCCCCCTCTCTCTCTGCCCGTCTCCCCCTCTCTCTCTGCCCGTCTCCCCCTTCTCTCTGTCCCTCTCCCCCTCTCCCTCTGTCCCTCTCTCCCTCTCTCTCTGTCCCTCTCTCCCTCTCTCTCTGTCCCTCTCCCCCTCTCCCTCTGTCCCTCTCTCCCTCTCTCTCTGCCCGTCTCTCCCCCTCTCTCTCTACCCCTCTCCCCCTCTCTCTCTGCCCGGCTCCCCCTCTCCCTCTGTCCCTCTCTCCCTCTCTCCTCTGCCCCTCTCCCCCTTTCCCTCTCTCCCTCTCTCCCTCTCTCTCTGCCCGTCTCCCCCTCTCTCTCTGTCCCTCTGTCCCTCTCTGTCCCACTTCCCCTCTCTGTCCCTCTCCCCCTCTCTCTCTGCCCCTCTCCCTCTGTCCCTCTCTCCCTCTCTCTCTGTCCCTCTGTCCCCCTCTCCCTCTGTCCCTCTCTCCCTCTCTCTCTTCCCGCCTCCCCCTCTCCCTCTGTCCTTCTCTCCCTCTCTCTCTGTCCCTCTCTCCCTCTCTCTCTGTCCCTCTCTCCCTCTCTCTCTGCCCCTCTCCCCCTCTCTCTCTGCCCCTCTCCCCCTCTCTCTCTGCCCCTCTCCCCCTCTCTCTCTGCCCCTCTCCCCCTCTCTCTCTGCCCGTCTCCCCCTCTCCCTCTGTCCCTCTCTCCCTCTCTCTCTGCCCCTCTCCCCCTCTCTCTCTGCCCCTCTCCCCCTCTCTCTCTGCCCCTCTCCCCCTCTCTCTCTGCCCCTCTCTCCCTCTCTCTCTTCCCGCCTCCCCCTCTCCCTCTGTCCTTCTCTCCCTCTCTCTCTGTCCCTCTCTCCCTCTCTCTCTGTCCCTCTCTCCCTCTCTCTCTGCCCCTCTCCCCCTCTCTCTCTGCCCCTCTCCCCCTCTCTCTCTGCCCCTCTCCCCCTCTCTCTCTGCCCCTCTCCCCCTCTCTCTCTGCCCCTCTCCCCCTCTCTCTCTGTCCCTCTCCCCCTCTCTCTCTGTCCCTCTCTCCCTCTCTCTCTGCCCGTCTCCCCCTCTCCCTCTGTCCCTCTCTCCCTCTCTCTCTGTCCCTCTCTCCCTCTCTCTCTGCCCCTCTCCCCCTCTCTCTCTGTCCCTCTCTCCCTCTCTCTCTGCCCCTCTCCCCCTCTCTCTCTGCCCCTCTCCCCCTCTCTCTCTGCCCCTCTCCCCCTCTCTCTCTGTCCCTCTCTCCCTCTCTCTCTGCCCGCCTCCCCCTCTCTCTCTGTCCCTCTCTGTCCCTCTCTCTGTCCCTCTCTCTGTCCCTCTCTCTGTCCCTCTCTCTGTCCCTCTCTCTGTCCCTCTCTCTGTCCCTCTCTCCGTCCCTCTCTCCCTCTCTCCCCCTCTCCCTCTGTCCCTCTCTCCCCCTCTCCCTCTGTCCCTCTCTCTCTGCCCGCCTCCCCCTCTCTCTCTGTCCCTCTCTCTGTCCCTCTCTCCCTCTCTCCCCCTCTCCCTATGTCCCTCTCTCCCTCTCTCTCTGCCCACCTCCCCCTCTCTCTCTGTCCCTCTCTCCCTCTCTCACTGCCCGCCTCCCCCTCTCTCTCTGTCCCTTTCCCCCTCTCTGTCCCTCTGTCCCTCTCTCTCTGTCCCTCTCTCCCTCTCTCTCTGTCCCTCTCTCCGTCCCTCTCTCCCTCTCTCCCTCTCTCCCCCTCTCCCTCTGTCCCTCTCTCCCTCTCTCTCTGCCCGCCTCCCCCTCTCTCTCTGTCCCTCTCTCCCTCTCTCACTGCCCGCCTCTCTGTCCCTCTCTCCCTCTCTCACTGCCCGCCTCCCCCTCTCTCTCTGTCCCTCTCTCCCTCTCTGTCCCTTTCCCCCTCTCTGTCCCTCTCTCCCTCTCTCTGTCCCTTTCCCCCTCTCTCTCTGTCCCTCTCCCCCTCTCTCTCTGTCCCTCTCCCCCTCTCTCTCTGTCCCTCTCTCCCTCTCTCTCTGTCCCTCTCTCCCTCTCTCACTGCCCGCCTCCCCCTCTCTCTCTGTCCCTCTCCCCCTCTCTGTCCCTTTCCCCCTCTCTCTCCCTCTCTCCCTCCCTCTGCCCCTCTCTCTCCGCAGAGTAAGATTGGTGCTGGCCGGTTGTTGGGACCAAAGGGAGTGACGATTGATCACAACGGTCACCTGATTGTGGTGGATAACAAGGCTTGCTGTGTCTTCATCTTCCAGTCCAATGGGAAGCTTGTGACCAGGTTTGGAATGCGCGGCACTGCAGACAGACAGTTTGCAGGTACACTGGACGGTAATATTCCATCGAGTTACAATGCATGTCTCTCTCTCTCTCTCTCTCTCGTTGCGTTGCTCGGTGGGTTGGGTGCATGTGGACTCGTTGCCGACCTCCTGCATTTACTTTATCCGATGTGTCCAATATCCTGTCTCTCCCACCGATTCCTCACCGAGAGTTCACCAAAACACTGAGCACCAATCGCAGAATCTCAGCTCCTCCCCTCACCCCCACCCGCTGAGTTTAGCAGCTGGGCGAGAGGCCAACAACTCCCTTTCATTTTGTGCCTTTAACATAGTAAAATGTCCCAGGGTGCTTCACAGGAGCGATTATCAAACAAAATTTGACACCGAGCCACATAAGGAGATATTAGGACAGGTGACCAAAAGCTGGGTCAAAGAGGTAGGTTTTAAGGAGCGTCTTAAATGTAACAAAATAAGAACTAAGAGCAGGAGTAGGCCATTCAGCCCCTCAAGCCTGCTCCACCATTCTATAGGATCATGGCTGATCTTTGACCTCAACTCCACTTTCCTGCCCAATCCCCGTATCCCTTGATTCCCCCGAGTCCAAAAATCTATCGATCTCAGCCTTGAATATATTCAGTGACTCAGCATCCACAGCCCTCTGGGGTAGAGAATTCCAAAGATTCACACCCTCTGAGTGAAGAAATTCCTCCTCATCTCAGTCTTGAATGACCGACCCCTTATCCTGAGACTATGCCCTCTAGTTCTAGACTCTCCAGCCAGGGGAAACAATCTCTCAGCATCTACCCTGTCAATCCCTCTCAGAATCTTATATGTTTCAATAAGATCACCTCTCATTCTTCCAAACTCCAGAGAGTATTTTTTATTTTTTTTATTCGTTCACGGGATGTGGGTGTCGCTGGCAAGGCTGGCATTTATTGCCCATCCCTAATTGCCCTTGAGAAGGTGGTGGTGAGCCGCCTTCTTGAACCGCTGCAGTCCGTGTGGTGAAGGTTCTCCCACAGTGCTGTTAGGAAGGGAGTTCCAGGATTTTGACCCAGCGACAATGAAGGAACGGCGATATATTTCCAAGTCGGGATGGTATGTGACTTGGAGGGGGACGTGCAGGTGGTGTTGTTCCCATGTGCCTGCTGCTCTTGTCCTTCTAGGTGGTAGAGGTCGCGGGTTTGGGAGGTGCTGTCGAAGAAGCCTTGGCGAGTTGCTGCAGTGCATCCTGTGGATGGTACACACTGCAGCCACAGTGCGCCGGTGGTGAAGGGAGTGAATGTTTAGGGTGGTGGATGGGGTGCCAATCAAGCGGGCTGCTTTATCTTGGATGGTGTCGAGCTTCTTGAGTGTTGTTGGAGCTGCACTCATCCAGGCAAGTGGAGAGTATTCCATCACACTCCTGACTTGTGCCTTGTAGATGGTGGAAAGGCTTTTTGGAGTCAGGAGGTGAGTCACTCGCCGCAGAATACCCAGCCTCTGACCTGCTCTCGTAGCCACAGTATTTATATGGCTGGTCCAGTTAAGTTTCTGGTCAATGGTGACCCCCAGGATGTTGATGGTGGGGGATTCGGCGATGGTAATGCCGTTGAATGTCAAGGGGAGGTGGTTAGACTCTCTCTTGTTGGAGATGGTCATTGCCTGGCACTTATCTGGCGCGAATGTTACTTGCCACTTATGAGCCCAAGCCTGGATGTTGTCCAGGTCTTGCTGCATGCGGGCTCGGACTGCTTCATTATCTGAGGGCTTGCGAATGGAACTGAACACTGTGCAGTCATCAGCGAACATCCCCATTTCTGACCTTATGATGGAGGGAAGGTCATTGATGAAGCAGCTGAAGATGGTTGGGCCTAGGACACTGCCCTGAGGAACTCCTGCAGCAATGCCCTGGGGCTGAGATGCTTGGCCTCCAACAACCACTACCATCTTCCTTTGTGCTAGGTATGACTCCAGCCACTGGAGAGTTTTCCCCCTGATTCCCATTGACTTCAATTTTACTAGGGCTCCTTGGTGCCACACTCGGTCAAATGCTGCCTTGATGTCAAGGGCAGTCACTCTCACCTCACCTCTGGAATTCAGCTCTTTTGTCCATGTTTGGACCAAGGCTGTAATGAGGTCTGGAGCCGAGTGGTCCTGGCGGAACCCAAACTGAGCATCGGTGAGCAGGTTATTGGTGAGTAAGTGCCGCTTGATAGCACTGTCGACGACACCTTCCATCACTTTGCTGATGATTGAGAGTAGACTGATGGGGCGGTAATTGGCCGGATTGGATTTGTCCTGCTTTTTGTGGACAGGACATACCTGGGCAGTTTTCCACATTGTCGGGTAGATGCCAGTGTTGTAGCTGTACTGGAACAGCTTGGCTAGAGGCGCAGCTAGTTCTGGAGCACAAGACTTCAGCACTACAGCTGGGATGTTGTCGGGGCCCATAGCCTTTGTTGTATCCAGTGCACTCAGCCGTTTCTTGATATCACGTGGAGTGAATCGAATTGGCCGAAGACTGGCTTCTGTGATGGTGGGGATATCGGGAGGAGGCCGAGATGGATCATCCACTCGGCACTTCTGGCTGAAGATGGTTGCAAACGCTTCAGCCTTGTCTTTTGCACTCACGTGCTGGACTCCGCCATCATTGAGGATGGGGATGTTTGCAGAGCCTCCTCCTCCCGTTAGTTGTTTAATTGTCCACCACCATTCACGACTGGATGTGGCAGGACTGCAGAGCTTTGATCTGATCCGTTGGTTGTGGAATCGCTTAGCTCTGTCTATAGCATGTTGCTTCCACTGTTTAGCATGCATGTAGTCCTGAGTTGTAGCTTCACCAGGTTGGCACCTCATTTTTAGGTACGCCTGGTGCTGCTCCTGGCATGCTCTTCTACACTCCTCATTGAACCAGGGTTGATCCCCTGGCTTGTTGGTAATGGTAGAGTGAGGAATATGCCGGGCCATGAGGTTACAGATTGTGCTGGAATACAATTCTGCTGCTGCTGATGGCCCACAGCACCTCATGGATGCCCAGTTTTGAGCTGCTAGATCTGTTCTGAATCTGTCCCATTTAGCACGGTGGTAGTGCCACACAACACGTTGGATGGTGTCCTCAGTGCGAAGACGGGATTTCATCTCCACGAGGACTGTGCGGTGGTCACTCCTACCAATACTGTCATGGACAGATGCATTTGCGACAGGTAGATTGGTGAGGACGAGGTCAAGTAAGTTTTTCCCTCGTGTTGGTTCGCTCACCACCTGCCGCAGGCCCAGTCTAGCAGCTATGTCCTTCAGGACTTGGCCGGCTCGGTCAGTAGTGGTGCTACCAAGCCACTCTTGGTGATGGACATTGAAGTCCCCCACCCAGAGTACATTTTGTGCCCTTGCTACCCTCAGTGTTTCCTCCAAGTGGTGCTCAACATGGAGGAGGACTGATTCATCAGCTGAGGGAGGACGGTAGGTGGTAATCAGCAGGAGGTTTCCTTGCCCATGTTTGACCTGATGCCATGAGATTTCATGGGGTCCAGAGTCAATGTTGAGGACTCCCAGGGCCACTCCCTCCTGACTGTATATCACTGTACCGCCACCTCTGGTGGGTCTGTCCTGCCGGTGGGACAGGACATACCCAGGGATGGTGATGGAAGAGTCTGGGACGTAGGCTGAAAGATATGATTCTGTGAGTATGGCTATGTCAGGCTGTTGCTTGACTAGTCTGTGGGACAGCTCTCCCAATTTTGGCACAAGTCCCCAGATGTTAGTGAGGAGGACCTTGCAGGGTCGACTGGGCTTGGTGTTTTGCCGTTGTCGTGTCCGGTGCCTCGTGGTCCGATGCCGGGTGGTCCGTCCGGTTTTATTCTTATTATGACTTTTCGTAGCGAGATTTTACAACTGAGTGGCTTGCTAGGCCATTTCAGAGGGCAATTAAGAATCAACCATATTGCTGTGGGTCTGGAGTCACATGTGGGCCAGACTGGGTAAGGACGGCAGGTTTCCTTCCCTAAAGGACATTAGTGAACCAGATGGGTTTTTACGACAATCCGGTAGTTTCATGGCCATCATCACTGATACTAGTATTTTAATTCCAGATTTTTATTTAATTAATTGAATTTAATTAATTAATTGAATTTAAATTTGCCAGCTGCCGTGGCTGGATTTGAACTCATGACTCTGGATTTTAGTCCAGGCCTCTGGATTACTAGCCCAGTAACATAACCACTATGCTACCGTACCCGTATAGGCCCATTCTACTCAACCTCTCCTCAAAGGACAACCCTCTCGTCCCAGGAATTAATCTAGTGAACCTTCATTGCACCGCCTCTAAGGCAAGTATATCCTTCCTTAGATAAGGAGACCAAAACTGTACACAGTACTCCAGGTGAGGTCTCACCAAAGCCCTGTACAATTGTAATAAGACTTCCTTACTCTTGTACTCCAACCCCCCTTGCGATAAAGGCCAGCATTCCATTTCCTTTCCTAATTGCTTGCTGTACCTGCATGTTAACTTTCTGTGTTTCTTGTACCAGGACATCCAAATCCCTCTGAACACCAACATTTAATAGTTTCTCACCATTTAAAAAATATTCTGTTTTTCTATTCTTCCTACCAAAGTGAATAACCTCACATTCCCCCACATTATACTCCATCTGTCACCTTCTTGCCCACTCACTTAACCTGTCTATATCCCTTTGCAGACTCTTTGTGTCCTCCTCACAGCTTACTTTCCCACCTAGCTTTGTATCATCAGCAAACTTGGATACATTACACTCGGTCCCTTCATCTAAGTCATTAATATAGATTGTAAATAGCTGAGGCCCAAGCACTGATCCTTGCGGCACCCCACTAGTTACAGCCTGACAACCTGAGAATGACCCGTTTATCCCTACTCTCTGTTTTCTGTCCTTTAACCAATCCTCTATCCATGATAATATATTACCCCCGACCCCATGAGCCCTTATCTTGTGTAACAACCTTTTATGTGGCACCTTATCGAATGCCTTTTGAAAATCCAAATATACGACATCCACTGGTTCCCCCTTATCGACCCTGCTAGTTACATCCTCAAAAAACTTGGCAAACACGATTTCCCTTTCATAAAAAGGGAGAATGAGATCGACCGAGTCATTACAGGCCAGTCAGTCTAACCTCGGTGGTGGGCAAATTATTGGAATCAATTCTGAGGGACAGGATGAACCGTCACTTAGAAAGTAACCAAGGACAGTCAGCATGGATTTGTAAAGGGAACTAGCTCCAGAACTAGCTGCGCCTCTAGCCAAGCTGTTCCAGTACAGCTACAACACTGGCATCTACCCGACAATGTGGAAAATTGCCCAGATATGTCCTGTCCACAAAAAGCAGGACAAATCCAATCCAGCCAATTACCACCCCATCAGAATACTCTCAATCATCAGCAAAGTGATGGAAGGTGTCGTCGACAGTGCTATCAAGCGGCACTTACTCACCAATAACCTGCTCACTGATGCTCAGTTTGGGTTCCGCCAGGACCACTCGGCTCCAGACCTCATTACAGCCTTGGTCCAAACATGGACAAAAGAGCTGAATTCCAGAGGTGAGGTGAGAGTGACTGCCCTTGACATCAAGGCAGCATTTGACCGAGTGTGGCACCAAGGAGCCCTAGTAAAATTGAAGTCAATGGGAATCAGGGGGAAAACTCTCCAGTGGCTGGAGTCATACCTAGCACAAAGGAAGATGGTAGTGGTTGTTGGAGGCCAATCATCTCAGCTCCAGGACATTGCTGCAGGAGTTCGTCAGGGCAGTGTCCTCGGCCCAACCATCTTCAGCTGCTTCATCAATGACCTTCCCTCCATCATAAGGTCAGAAATGGGGATGTTCGCTGATGATCGCACAGTGTTCAGTTCCATTCGCAACCCCTCAGATAATGAAGCAGTCCGAGCCCACTTGCAGCAAGACCTGGACAACATCCAGGCTTGGGCTGATAAGTGGCAAGTAACATTCGCGCCAGACAAGTGCCAGGCAATGACCATCTCCAACAAGAGAGAGTCTAACCACCTCCCCATGACATTCAACGGCATTACCATCGCCGAATCCTCCACCATCAACATCCTGGGGTCACCATTGACCAGAAACTTAACTGGACCAGCCATATAAATACTGTGGTTACAAGAGCAGGTCAGAGGCTGGGTATTCTGCAGCGAGTGACTCACCTCCTGATTCCAAAAAGCCTTTCCACCATCTACAAGGCACAAGTCAGGAGTGTGATGGAATACTCTCCACTTGCCTGGATGAGTGCAGCTCCAACAACACTCAAGAAGCTCGACACCATCCAGGATAAAGTAGCCCGCTTGATTGGCACCCCATCCACCACCCTAAACATTCACTCCCTTCACCACCGGCGCACTGTGGCTGCAGTGTGTACCATCCACAGGATGCACTGCAGCAACTCGCCAAGGCTTCTTCGACAGCACCTCCCAAACCCACGACCTCTACCACCTAGAAGGACAAGAGCAGCAGGCGCATGGGAACAACACCACCTGCACGTTCCCCTCCAAGTCACACACCATCCCGACTTGGAAATATATCGCCGTTCCTTCATCGTCGCTGGGTCAAAATCCTGGAACTCCCTTCCTAACAGCACTGTGTGGAGATGCCGGTGATGGACTGGGGTTGACAATTGTAAACAATTTTACAACACCAAGTTATAGTCCAGCAATTTTATTTTAAATTCACAAGCTTTCGGAGACTTCCTCCTTCCTCAGGTAAATGTTTCAGGAGCTCCTTGAAGCCTACGCATTTATACATATAGTACAATACATGGTGTTTACAGACTGCCCCGCAACTGCCCGTTGCCAAGGCAATCACCGTGTTCAGACAGAGAGGTGTCACCTGCAGAACCCCCGAATACACATTCAACAAAAAAACAAACAGGGAAAAAAAACAGAGAAAAAAAAGAGAGAGGCAGAAACATCCGGAAGGCAGAGAGAGCCAGCAAATGACCCATTATATTAAAAACAGATAACATTTGTTCGCTGGTGGGGTAACGTGTAGCGTGACATGAACCCAAGATCCCGGTTGAGGCCGTCCTCATGGGTGCGGAACTTGGCAATCAATTTCTGCTCGACGATTTTGCGTTGTCGTGTGTCTCGAAGGCCGCCTTGGAGTACGCTTACCCGAAGGTCGGTGGATGAATGTCCATGACTGCTGAAGTGTTCCCCGACTGGGAGGGAACCCTCCTGTTTGGCGATTGTTGCGCGGTGTCCGTTCATCCGTTGTCGCAGCGTCTGCATGGTCTCGCCAATGTACCATGCTTTGGGGCAAAAACTTCCCACAAAAACTCAGTACCCACGGACCAGTTGAACCAGGAACACTTCTCACCACGATGGACGTCTCGGCACTATACACCAGTATCCCCCACGATGACGGCATCGCTGCGACAGCATCAATACTCAACACCAACAACAGCCAATCTCCAGACGCCATCCTACAACTCATCCGCTTCATCCTGGATCACAATGTCTTCACCTTCGATAACCAGTTCTTTACCCAAACACACGGAACAGCCATGGGGACCAAATTCGCACCCCAATACACCAACATTTTCATGCACAAGTTCGAGCAGGACTTCTTCACTGCACAGGACCTCCAACCAACGCTATACACCAGATACATCGACGACATTTTCTTTCTATGGACCCACGGCAAGGAATCACTAAAGAGACTACACGATAACATCAACAAGTTCCATCCCACCATCAAGCTCACCATGGACTACTCCTCAGAATCAGTTTCTTTCTTGGACACACGAATCTCCATCAAAGACGGGCACCTCAGCACCTCACTCTACCGCAAGCCCACGGACAACCTCATGATGCTCCACTTTTCCAGCTTCCACCCTAACCACGTCAAAGAGGCCATCCCCTATGGACAGGCCCTGCGAATACACAGGGTCTGCTCAGACGAGGAGGAACGCGATGGACACCTACAGACGCTGAAAGACGCCCTAGTAAGAACGGGATATGACGCTCGACTCATCGATCGACAGTTCCGACGGGCCACAGCAAAAAATCGCATAGACCTCCTCAGGAGACTAACACGGGACGCAACCAACAGAGTACCCTTTGTCGTCCAGTACTTCCCCGGAGCGGAGAAACTACGCCATGTTCTCCGCAGCCTTCAACATGTCATCAATGAGGACAAACACCTCGCTATGGCCATCCCCACACCTCCACTACTCGCCTTTAAACAGCCACCCAACCTCAAACAGACCATCGTTCGCAGCAAATTACCCAGCTTTCAAGAGAACAGCGTCCACGACGCCACACAACCCTGCCACGGTAACCTCTGCAAGACATGCCAGATCATCGACACAGATACCACCATCACACGAGAGGACACCACCCACCAGGTGCATGGTTCATACTCCTGTGACTCGGCCAACGTTGACTACCTCATACGTTGCAGGAAAGGATGCCCCAAAGCATGGTACATTGGCGAGACCGTGCAGACACTGCGACAACGGATGAACGGACACCGCGCAACAATCGCCAAACAGGAGGGTTCCCTCCCAGTCGGGGAACACTTCAGCAGTCATGGACATTCATCCACCGACCTTCGGGTAAGCGTACTCCAAGGCGGCCTTCGAGACACACGACAACGCAAAATCGTCGAGCAGAAATTGATTGCCAAGTTCCGCACCCATGAGGACGGCCTCAACCGGGATCTTGGGTTCATGTCACGCTACACGTTACCCCACCAGCGAACAAATGTTATCTGTTTTTAATATAATGGGTCATTTGCTGGCTCTCTCTGCCTTCCGGATGTTTCTGCCTCTCTCTGTTTTTTTTCTCTGTTTTTTTTCCCTGTTTGTTTTTTTGTTGAATGTGTATTCGGGGGTTCTGCAGGTGACACCTCTCTGTCTGAACACGGTGATTGCCTTGGCAACGGGCAGTTGCAGGGGCAGTCTGTAAACACCATGTATTGTTCTATATGTATAAATGCGTAGGCTTCAAGGAGCTCCTGAAACATTTACCTGAGGAAGGAGGAAGTCTCCGAAAGCTTGTGAATTTAAAATAAAATTGCTGGACTATAACTTGGTGTTGTAAAATTGTTTACAATTAACAGCACTGTGGGAGAACCTTCACCACATGGACTGCAGCAGTTCAAGAAGGCGGCTCACCACCACCTTCTCAAGGGCAATTAGGGATGGGCAATAAATGCCAGCCTCGCCAGCGACGCCCACATCCCATGAACGAATAAAAAAAAGTTGTGTCTGACTAACTTGATTGAATTTGTTGAGGAGGTTAGAAGGAGGGTCGATGAGGGTAGTGCGTTTGATGTAATCTACATGGATTTTAGCAAGGCTTTTGACAAGGTCCCACATCGCAGACTGGTCACAAAAGTACAAGCCCATGGGATCCAAGGGAAAGTGGCAAGTTGGATCCAAAATTGGCTCAGTGGCAGGAAGCAAAGGGTAATGGTCGATGGGTGTTTTTGTGAATGGAAGGCTGTTTCCAGTGGGGTTCCACAGGGCTCGGTACTAGGTCCCATGCTTTTTGTGGTATATATTAATGATTTGGACTCTAATGTGGGAGGCTTGATTCGAGGTTTGCAGATGATACAAAAATTGCCATGTGGTTGATAGTGAGGAGGAAAGCTGTGGACTGCAGGAAGATATCAATGGACTGGTCAGGTGGGCAGAAAAGTGGCAAATGGAATTCAATCCAGAGAAGTGTGAGGTAATGCATTTGGGGAGAGCAAACAAGGCAAGGGAATACACAATAAATGGGGGGATACTGAGAGGTGTAGAGGAAGTGAGAGACCTTGGAGTTCATGTCCACAGATCCCTGAAGGTAGCAGGACAGGTAGATAAGGTGGTTAAGAAGGCATACGGGATACTTTCCTTTATTAGCCGAGGCACAGAATATAAAAGCAGGGAGGTTATACTGGAACTTTATAAAACACTGGTTAGGCCACAGCTTGAGTACTGTGTACAGTTCTGGTCACATTACAGGAAGGATGTGATTGCACTGGAGAGGGTACAGAGGAGATTTACGAGGATGTTGCCAGGACTGGAGAATTTTAGCTATGAGGAAAGATTGGATAGGCTGGGGTTGTTTTCTTTGGAACAGAGGAGGCTGAGGGGAGATTTAATTGAGGTGAATAAAATCATGAGGGGCCTCGATAGAGTGGATAGGGAGGACCTATTTCCCTTAGCGGAGGGGTCAATAACCAGGGGGCATAGATTTAAAGTGATTGGTAGAAGGATTAGAGGGGAGCTGAGGAGAATGTTTTCACCCAGAGGGTGGTGGGGGTCTGGAACTCACTGCCTGAGAGGGTGGGAGAGGCAGAAACCCTCAACTCATTTAAAAAGTACCTGGATGTGCACCTGAAGAGCCGAAACCCACAGGGCTACGGACCAAGTGCTGGAAAGTGGGATCTGGCTGGGTCGCTCATTTTTGGTCGGCATGGACACGATGGGCCGAATGGCTTTCAGTGCTATGAGTTTCTCTGATTCTAGGAACGAAGGTGTGAGGGAAGGAAGGAACGCGGGAGTGGAGGAAGAAGTCAGGGAGAAGGTGTGCGGGAAGAGTGAGACGGGAGTGAGGAGTCAGTAACATGAGGAGGGAGAGGGGAGGAGCAAGGGTGGAGTGAGGGAGGGGAGGAGTGAGGATGGGGAGGAGTAACGGTTGGGAGGAGCGAGGGAGGGAGAGGAGTGAGGCAGGTAGGAGGGAGGGAGGAGTGAGGATGGGGAGGAGGGAGGATGGGGAGGAGTAACGGTTGGGAGGAGGGAGGGAGAGGAGTGAGGCGGGTAGGAAGGAGGGAGGAGTGAGGACGGGGAGGGGGGAGGATGGGGAGGAGTTCTAGAGTTCAAGGATGTGGGAATGGTCGGAGTCGGAGATGATACAATGAGTCGTGAAGATGATGGAAGGAAGCGGTGGGAGGGTCGAGGGGTCGGAGGGTTAGAGGGCAGGGGGATGGTTGAAGGGTCAGAGGGTCGAGGGGTCGGAGGGTTAGAGGGCAAGGGGATGGTTGAAGGGTCAGAGGGTCGAGGGGTCGGAGGGTTGGAGGGCAGAGGGATGGTTGAAGGGTCGGAGGGTTAGAGGGCAGGGGGATGGTCGAAGGGTCAGCGGGTCGAGGGGTCGGAGGGTTAGAGGGCAGGGGGATAGTCGAAGGGTTGAGGGGTCGAGGGGTCGGAGGGTTAGAGGGCAGGGGGATGGTTGAGGGGTCGGAGGGTTGGAGAGCAGGGGGATGGTTGAGGGGTCGGAGGGTTAGAGGGCAGGGGGATGGTTGAGGGGTCGGAGGGTTAGAGAGCAGGGGGATGGTTGAGGGGTCGGAGGGTTGGAGAGCAGGGGGATGGTTGAGGGGTCGGAGGGTTAGAGAGCAGGGGGATGGTCGAAGGGTTGAGGGGTCGAGGGGTCGGAGGGTTGGAGAGCAGGGGGATGGTCGAAGGGTCAGCGGGTCGGAGGGTCGTGGGGTCAGGTGGTTGGAGGGGATGTGAGGTGAGAGATTCTGCTGATATTTCTCCTTCTGTTCCAGGACCCCACTTTGTTGCTGTCAACAATAAGAATGAGATTCTGGTGACTGATTTCCACAATCACTCGGTGAAGGTGAGTCCGACTCACTCATTGTTCGGTCTCCTCCTTTCACAGGGCGGCACGGCTGCTTCCTGCTACTCTCTGTCGGAATTGGGCAGAGGCCCGGGGTGGGACTGAGCCCCACAAACTGCGCAGGAAAGGGCCAGGGCGTGTCCCAGGCCTGTGGAGGTTCAGGTTCTCGATCCCCAGGTATGACCTGTCCTCAGCTCTGGATTGGCTCATTGATAGATTTGCGTCTGTGATTGTGGTGAGTCCGAGAGGTGAGCTCAGTGTAAAAGGAGAGTCCGAGAGGTGAGCGCGGTGTAAAAGGAGAGTCCGAGAGGTGAGCACAGTGTAAAAGGAGAGTCCGAGAGGTGAGCATTGTGTAAAAGGAGAGTCCGAGAGGTGAGCGCAGTGTAAAAGGAGAGTCCGAGAGGTGAGCTCTGTGTAAAAGGAGAGTCCGAGAGGTGAGCACAGTGTAAAAGGAGAGTCCGAGAGGTGAGCACAGTGTAAAAGGAGAGTCCGAGAGGTGAGCTCAGTGTAAAAGGAGAGTCCGAGAGATGAGCTCAGTGTAAAAGGAGAGTCCGAGAGATGAGCTCAGTGTAAAAGGAGAGACCGAGAGGTGAGCGCAGTGTAAAAGGAGAGTCAGAGAGGTGAGCACAGTGTAAAAGGAGAGTCCGAGAGATGAGCTCAGTGTAAAAGGAGAGTCCGAGAGATGAGCTCAGTGTAAAAGGAGAGACCGAGAGGTGAGCTCAGTGTAAAAGGAGAGACCGAGAGGTGAGCGCAGTGTAAAAGGAGAGTCAGAGAGGTGAGCACGGTGTAAAAGGAGAGTCCGAGAGGTGAGCTCAGTGTAAAAGGAGAGACCGAGAGGTGAGCTCAGTGTAAAAGGAGAGTCCGAGAGGTGAGCTCAGTGTAAAAGGAGAGTCCGAGAGATGAGCTCAGTGTAAAAGGAGAGTCCGAGAGATGAGCTCAGTGTAAAAGGAGAGTCGGAGAGGTGAGCACAGTGTAAAAGGAGAGTCCGAGAGGTGAGCTCAGTGTAAAAGGAGAGTCCGAGAGATGAGCTCAGTGTAAAAGGAGAGTCCGAGAGGTGAGCGCAGTGTAAAAGGAGAGTCAGAGAGGTGAGCACAGTGTAAAAGGAGAGTCCGAGAGGTGAGCTCAGTGTAAAAGGAGAGTCCGAGAGGTGAGCTCAGTGTAAAAGGAGAGTCCGAGAGGTGAGCCCAGTGTAAAAGGAGAGTCCGAGAGGTGAGCTCAGTGTAAAAGGAGAGTCCGAGAGGTGAGCGCGGTGTAAAAGGAGAGTCCGAGAGGTGAGCGCGGTGTAAAAGGAGAGTCCGAGAGGTGAGCGCGGTGTAAAAGGAGAGTCCGAGAGGTGAGCGCGGTGTAAAAGGAGAGTCCGAGAGGTGAGCGCAGTGTAAAAGGAGAGTCCGAGAGGTGAGCACGGTGTAAAAGGAGAGTCCGAGAGGTGAGCACAGTGTAAAAGGAGAGTCCGAGAGGTGAGCGCAGTGTAAAAGGAGAGTCCGAGAGGTGAGCACGGTGTAAAAGGAGAGTCCGAGAGGTGAGCGCAGTGTAAAAGGAGAGTCCGAGAGGTGAGCACGGTGTAAAAGGAGAGCCCGAGAGGTGAGCACGGTGTAAAAGGAGAGTCCGAGAGGTGAGCTCAGTGTAAAAGGAGAGTCCGAGAGGTGAGCGCAGTGTAAAAGGAGAGTCCGAGAGGTGAGCACGGTGTAAAAGGAGAGTCCGAGAGGTGAGCACAGTGTAAAAGGAGAGTCCGAGAGGTGAGCGCAGTGTAAAAGGAGAGTCCGAGAGGTGAGCACGGTGTAAAAGGAGAGTCCGAGAGGTGAGCGCAGTGTAAAAGGAGAGTCCGAGAGGTGAGCACGGTGTAAAAGGAGAGCCCGAGAGGTGAGCACGGTGTAAAAGGAGAGTCCGAGAGGTGAGCGCGGTGTAAAAGGAGAGTCCGAGAGGTGAGCACGGTGTAAAAGGAGAGTCCGAGAGGTGAGCACAGTGTAAAAGGAGAGTCCGAGAGGTGAGCACGGTGTAAAAGGAGAGTCCGAGAGGTGAGCGCAGTGTAAAAGGAGAGTCCGAGAGGTGAGCGCAGAGTAAAAGGAGAGTCCGAGAGGTGAGCGCAGTGTAAAAGGAGAGTCCGAGAGGTGAGCGCAGAGTAAAAGGAGAGTCCGAGAGGTGAGCGCAGTGTAAAAGGAGAGTCCGAGAGGTGAGCGCGGTGTAAAAGGAGAGTCCGAGAGGTGAGCACAGTGTAAAAGGAGAGTCCGAGAGGTGAGCGCAGTGTAAAAGGAGAGTCCGAGAGGTGAGCGCAGTGTAAAAGGAGAGTCCGAGAGGTGAGCGCGGTGTAAAAGGAGAGTCCGAGAGGTGAGCGCAGTGTAAAAGGAGAGTCCGAGAGGTGAGCGCAGTGTAAAAGGAGAGTCCGAGAGGTGAGCGCAGTGTAAAATGAGAGTCCGAGAGGTGAGCACAGTGGAAAAGGAGAGTCCGAGAGGTGAGCACGGTGTAAAAGGAGAGTCCGAGAGGTGAGCGCGGTGTAAAAGGAGAGTCCGAGAGGTGAGCACAGTGTAAAAGGAGAGTCCGAGAGGTGAGCGCAGTGTAAAAGGAGAGTCCGAGAGGTGAGCGCAGTGTAAAAGGAGAGTCCGAGAGGTGAGCGCAGTGTAAAAGGAGAGTCCGAGAGGTGAGCGCGGTGTAAAAGGAGAGTCCGAGAGGTGAGCACGGTGTAAAAGGAGAGTCCGAGAGGTGAGCACAGTGTAAAAGGAGAGTCCGAGAGGTGAGCGCAGTGTAAAAGGAGAGTCCGAGAGGTGAGCGAAGTGTAAAAGGAGAGTCCGAGAGGTGAGCACAGTGTAAAAGGAGAGTCCGAGAGGTGAGCGCAGTGTAAAAGGAGAGTCCGAGAGGTGAGCGCGGTGTAAAAGGAGAGTCCGAGAGGTGAGCGCGGTGTAAAAGGAGAGTCCGAGAGGTGAGCGCGGTGTAAAAGGAGAGTCCGAGAGGTGAGCACGGTGTAAAAGGAGAGTCCGAGAGGTGAGCGCGGTGTAAAAGGAGAGTCCGAGAGGTGAGCGCGGTGTAAAAGGAGAGTCCGAGAGGTGAGCGCGGTGTAAAAGGAGAGTCCGAGAGGTGAGCGCAGAGTAAAAGGAGAGTCCGAGAGGTGAGCATGGTGTAAAAGGAGAGTCCGAGAGGTGAGCGCAGTGTAAAAGGAGAGTCCGAGAGGTGAGCTCAGTGTAAAATGCGATCCCGAGAGGTGAGCGCGGTGTAAAAGGAGAGTCCGAGAGGTGAGCGCAGTGTAAAAGGAGAGTCCGAGAGGTGAGCATAGTGCAAAAGGAGAGTCCGAGAGGTGAGCGCAGTGTAAAAGGAGAGTCCGAGAGGTGAGCGCGGTGTAAAAGGAGAGTCCGAGAGGTGAGCGCAGTGTAAAAGGAGAGTCCGAGAGGTGAGCGCAGTGTAAAAGGAGAGTCCGAGAGGTGAGCGCAGTGTAAAAGGAGAGTCCGAGAGGTGAGCACAGTGGAAAAGGAGAGTCCGAGAGGTGAGCACGGTGTAAAAGGAGAGTCCGAGAGGTGAGCGCGGTGTAAAAGGAGAGTCCGAGAGGTGAGCACAGTGTAAAAGGAGAGTCCGAGAGGTGAGCGCAGTGTAAAAGGAGAGTCCGAGAGGTGAGCGCAGTGTAAAAGGAGAGTCCGAGAGGTGAGCGCAGTGTAAAAGGAGAGTCCGAGAGGTGAGCGCGGTGTAAAAGGAGAGTCCGAGAGGTGAGCACGGTGTAAAAGGAGAGTCCGAGAGGTGAGCACAGTGTAAAAGGAGAGTCCGAGAGGTGAGCGCAGTGTAAAAGGAGAGTCCGAGAGGTGAGCGAAGTGTAAAAGGAGAGTCCGAGAGGTGAGCACAGTGTAAAAGGAGAGTCCGAGAGGTGAGCGCAGTGTAAAAGGAGAGTCCGAGAGGTGAGCGCGGTGTAAAAGGAGAGTCCGAGAGGTGAGCGCGGTGTAAAAGGAGAGTCCGAGAGGTGAGCGCGGTGTAAAAGGAGAGTCCGAGAGGTGAGCACGGTGTAAAAGGAGAGTCCGAGAGGTGAGCGCGGTGTAAAAGGAGAGTCCGAGAGGTGAGCGCGGTGTAAAAGGAGAGTCCGAGAGGTGAGCGCGGTGTAAAAGGAGAGTCCGAGAGGTGAGCGCAGAGTAAAAGGAGAGTCCGAGAGGTGAGCATGGTGTAAAAGGAGAGTCCGAGAGGTGAGCGCAGTGTAAAAGGAGAGTCCGAGAGGTGAGCTCAGTGTAAAAGGAGAGTCCGAGAGGTGAGCGCGGTGTAAAAGGAGAGTCCGAGAGGTGAGCACAGTGTAAAATGCGATCCCGAGAGGTGAGCGCGGTGTAAAAGGAGAGTCCGAGAGGTGAGCGCAGTGTAAAAGGAGAGTCCGAGAGGTGAGCATAGTGCAAAAGGAGAGTCCGAGAGGTGAGCGCAGTGTAAAAGGAGAGTCCGAGAGGTGAGCGCAGTGTAAAAGGAGAGTCCGAGAGGTGAGCGCAGTGTAAAAGGAGAGTCCGAGAGGTGAGCGCGGTGTAAAAGGAGAGTCCGAGAGGTGAGCGCGGTGTAAAAGGAGAGTCCGAGAGGTGAGCGCAGTGTAAAAGGAGAGTCCGAGAGGTGAGCACAGTGTAAAAGGAGAGTTCGAGAGGTGAGCGCGGTGTAAAAGGAGAGTCCGAGAGGTGAGCGCAGTGTAAAAGGAGAGTCCGAGAGGTGAGCGCGGTGTAAAAGGAGAGTCCGAGAGGTGAGCATAGTGTAAAAGGAGAGTCCGAGAGGTGAGCGCAGTGTAAAAGGAGAGTCCGAGAGGTGAGCGCAGTGTAAAAGGAGAGTCCGAGAGGTGAGCACAGAGTAAAAGGAGAGTCCGAGAGGTGAGCGCAGTGTAAAAGGAGAGTCCGAGAGGTGAGCACAGAGTAAAAGGAGAGTCCGAGAGGTGAGCGCAGTGTAAAAGGAGAGTCCGAGAGGTGAGCGCAGTGTAAAAGGAGAGTCCGAGAGGTGAGCTCGGTGTAAAAGGAGAGTCCGAGAGGTGAGCGCGGTGTAAAAGGAGAGTCCGAGAGGTGAGCACAGAGTAAAAGGAGAGTCCGAGAGGTGAGCACGGTGTAAAAGGAGAGTCCGAGAGGTGAGTGCAGTGTAAAAGGAGAGTCCGAGAGGTGAGCGCAGTGTAAAAGGAGAGTCCGAGAGGTGAGCGCGGTGTAAAAGGAGAGTCCGAGAGGTGAGCGCGGTGTAAAAGGAGAGTCCGAGAGGTGAGCTCAGTGTAAAAGGAGAGTCCGAGAGGTGAGCGCGGTGTAAAAGGGGAGTCCGAGGGGTGAGCGCGGTGTAAAAGGAGAGTCCGAGAGGTGAGCGCGGTGTAAAAGGAGAGTCCGAGAGGTGAGCGCGGTGTAAAAGGAGAGTCCGAGAGGTGAGCGCGGTGTAAAAGGAGAGTCCGAGAGGTGAGCTCAGTGTAAAAGGAGAGTCAGAGAGGTGAGCTCAGTGTAAAAGGAGAGTCCGAGAGGTGAGCCCGGTGTAAAAGGAGAGTCCGAGAGGTGAGCGCGGTGTAAAAGGAGAGTCCGAGAGGTGAGCTCTGTGCAAAAGGAGAGTCCGAGAGGTGAGCGCGGTGTAAAAGGAGAGTCCGAGAGGTGAGCACAGAGTAAAAGGAGAGTCCGAGAGGTGAGCTCAGTGTAAAAGGAGAGTCCGAGAGGTGAGCGCAGTGTAAAAGGAGAGTCCGAGAGGTGAGCGCGGTGTAAAAGGAGAGTCCGAGAGGTGAGCTCGGTGTAAAAGGAGAGTCCGAGAGGTGAGCACAGTGTAAAAGGAGAGTCCGAGAGGTGAGCTCCGTGTAAAAGGAGAGTCCGAGAGGTGAGCGCAGTGTAAAAGGAGAGTCCGAGAGGTGAGCGCGGTGTAAAAGGAGAGTCCGAGAGGTGAGCACAGTGTAAAAGGAGAGTCCGAGAGGTGAGCACAGTGTAAAAGGAGAGTCCGAGAGGTGAGCGCGGTGTAAAAGGAGAGTCCGAGAGGTGAGCTCAGCGTAAAAGGAGAGTCCGAGAGGTGAGCTCAGTGTAAAAGGAGAGTCCGAGAGGTGAGCACGGTGTAAAAGGAGAGTCCGAGAGGTGAGCGCGGTGTAAAAGGAGAGTCCGAGAGGTGAGCACGGTGCAAAAGGAGAGTCCGAGAGGTGAGCGCAGTGTAAAAGGAGAGTCCGAGAGGTGAGCGCGGTGTAAAAGGAGAGCCCGAGAGGTGAGCGCAGAGTAAAAGGAGAGTCCGAGAGGTGAGCACGGTGTAAAAGGAGAGTCCGAGAGGTGAGCACAGTGTAAAAGGAGAGTCCGAGAGGTGAGCGCAGTGTAAAAGGAGAGTCCGAGAGGTGAGCTCAGTGTAAAAGGAGAGTCCGAGAGGTGAGCTCAGTGTAAAAGGAGAGTCCGAGAGGTGAGCGCGGTGTAAAAGGAGAGTCCGAGAGGTGAGCGCGGTGTAAAAGGAGAGTCCGAGAGGTGAGCGCGGTGTAAAAGGAGAGTCCGAGAGGTGAGCACGGTGTAAAAGGCGAGTCCGAGAGGTGAGCGCGGTGTAAAAGGAGAGTCCGAGAGGTGAGCGCAGTGTAAAAGGAGAGTCCGAGAGGTGAGCGCGATGTAAAAGGAGAGTCCGAGAGGTGAGCGCGGTGTAAAAGGAGAGTCCGAGAGGTGAGCTCGGTGTAAAAGGAGAGTCCGAGAGGTGAGCGCGGTGTAAAAGGAGAGTCCGAGAGGTGAGCACGGTGTAAAAGGAGAGTCCGAGAGGTGAGCACGGGGTAAAAGGAGAGTCCGAGAGGTGAGCGCAGTGTAAAAGGAGAGTCCGAGAGGTGAGCACAGTGTAAAAGGAGAGTCCGAGAGGTGAGCGCAGTGTAAAAGGAGAGTCCGAGAGGTGAGCTCAGTGTAAAAGGAGAGTCCGAGAGGTGAGCGCAGTGTAAAAGGAGAGTCCGAGAGGTGAGCGCGGTGTAAAAGGAGAGTCCGAGAGGTGAGCGCAGTGTAAAAGGAGAGTCCGAGAGGTGAGCGCAGTGTAAAAGGAGAGTCCGAGAGGTGAGCGCAGTGTAAAAGGAGAGTCCGAGAGGTGAGCTCGGTGTAAAAGGAGAGTCCGAGAGGTGAGCGCGGTGTAAAAGGAGAGTCCGAGAGGTGAGCGCGGTGTAAAAGGAGAGTCCGAGAGGTGAGCGCGGTGTAAAAGGAGAGTCCGAGAGGTGAGCGCGGTGTAAAAGGAGAGTCCGAGAGGTGAGCGCGGTGTAAAAGGAGAGTCCGAGAGGTGAGCGCGGTGTAAAAGGAGAGTCCGAGAGGTGAGCGCGGTGTAAAAGGAGAGTCCGAGAGGTGAGCATAGTGTAAAAGGAGAGTCCGAGAGGTGAGCGCGGTGTAAAAGGAGAGTCCGAGAGGTGAGCGCGGTGTAAAAGGAGAGTCCGAGAGGTGAGCGCGGTGTAAAAGGAGAGTCCGAGAGGTGAGCGCAGTGTAAAAGGAGAGTCCGAGAGGTGAGCGCGGTGTAAAAGGAGAGTCCGAGAGGTGAGCTCTGTGTAAAAGGAGAGTCCGAGACGTGAGCACGTTGTAAAAGGAGAGTCCGAGAGGTGAGCACAGTGTAAAAGGAGAGTCCGAGAGGTGAGCACAGTGTAAAAGGAGAGTCCGAGAGGTGAGCGCGGTGTAAAAGGAGAGTCCGAGAGGTGAGCGCGGTGTAAAAGGAGAGTCCGAGAGGTGAGCGCGGTGTAAAAGGAGAGTCCGAGAGGTGAGCGCGGTGTAAAAGGAGAGTCCGAGAGGTGAGCGCGGTGTAAAAGGAGAGTCCGAGCGGTGAGCACGGTGTAAAAGGAGAGTCCGAGAGGTGAGCGCGGTGTAAAAGGAGAGTCCGAGAGGTGAGCGCGGTGTAAAAGGAGAGTCCGAGAGGTGAGCACTGTGTAAAAGGAGAGTCCGAGAGGTGAGCTCAGTGTAAAAGGAGAGTCCGAGAGGTGAGCGCGGTGTAAAAGGAGAGTCCGAGAGGTGAGCGCGGTGTAAAAGGAGAGTCCGAGAGGTGAGCACAGTGTAAAAGGAGAGTCCGAGAGGTGAGCGCGGTGTAAAAGGAGAGTCCGAGAGGTGAGCCCGGTGTAAAAGGAGAGTCCGAGAGGTGAGCGCGGTGTAAAAGGAGAGTCCGAGAGGTGAGCCCGGTGTAAAAGGAGAGTCCGAGAGGTGAGCGCAGTGTAAAAGGAGAGTCCGAGAGGTGAGCGCGGTGTAAAAGGAGAGTCCGAGACGTGAGCGCGGTGTAAAATGAGAGTCCGAGAGGTGAGCTCAGTGTAAAAGGAGAGTCCGAGAGGTGAGCGCGGTGTAAAAGGAGAGTCCGAGAGGTGAGCGCGGTGTAAAAGGAGAGTCCGAGAGGTGAGCACAGTGTAAAAGGAGAGTCCGAGAGGTGAGCGCGGGGTAAAAGGAGAGTCCGAGAGGTGAGCGCAGAGTAAAAGGAGAGTCCGAGAGGTGAGCGCAGTGTAAAAGGAGAGTCCGAGAGGTGAGCGCAGAGTAAAAGGAGAGTCCGAGAGGTGAGCGCAGTGTAAAAGGAGAGTCCGAGAGGTGAGCGCGGTGTAAAAGGAGAGTCCGAGAGCGGGAGGAGAGTCCGAGAGGTGAGCACAGTGTAAAAGGAGAGTCCGAGAGGTGAGCGCGGTGTAAAAGGAGAGTCCGAGAGGTGAGCGCGGTGTAAAAGGAGAGTCCGAGAGGTGAGCACAGAGTAAAAGGAGAGTCCGAGAGGTGAGCTCAGTGTAAAAGGAGAGTCCGAGAGGTGAGCGCGGTGTAAAAGGAGAGTCCGAGAGCGGGAGGAGAGTCCGAGAGGTGAGCGCAGAGTAAAAGGAGAGTCCGAGAGGTGAGCACAGAGTAAAAGGAGAGTCCGAGAGGTGAGCACAGAGTAAAAGGAGAGTCCGAGAGGTGAGCACGGTGTAAAAGGAGAGTCCGAGAGGTGAGCACGGTGTAAAAGGAGAGTCCGAGAGGTGAGCTCGGTGTAAAAGGAGAGTCCGAGAGGTGAGCACAGAGTAAAAGGAGAGTCCGAGAGGTGAGCACGGTGTAAAAGGAGAGTCCGAGAGGTGAGCTCGGTGTAAAAGGAGAGTCCGAGAGGTGAGCACAGAGTAAAAGGAGAGTCCGAGAGGTGAGCACGGTGTAAAAGGAGAGTCCGAGAGGTGAGCACAGAGTAAAAGGAGAGTCCGAGAGGTGAGCACGGTGTAAAAGGAGAGTCCGAGAGGTGAGCGCAGTGTAAAAGGAGAGTCCGAGAGGTGAGCTCAGTGTAAAAGGAGAGTCCGAGAGGTGAGCACAGTGTAAAAGGAGAGTCCGAGAGGTGAGCACAGTGTAAAAGGAGAGTCCGAGAGGTGAGCGCGGTGTAAAAGGAGAGTCCGAGAGGTGAGCGCGGTGTAAAAGGAGAGTCCGAGAGGTGAGCGCGGTGTAAAAGGAGAGTCCGAGAGGTGAGCACAGTGTAAAAGGAGAGTCCGAGAGGTGAGCGCGGTGTAAAAGGAGAGTCCGAGAGGTGAGCGCGGTGTAAAAGGAGAGTCCGAGAGGTGAGCACGGTGTAAAAGGAGAGTCCGAGAGCTGAGCTCGGTGTAAAAGGAGAGTCCGAGAGGTGAGCACAGAGTAAAAGGAGAGTCCGAGAGGTGAGCACGGTGTAAAAGGAGAGTCCGAGAGGTGAGCTCGGTGTAAAAGGAGAGTCCGAGAGGTGAGCACAGAGTAAAAGGAGAGTCCGAGAGGTGAGCACGGTGTAAAAGGAGAGTCCGAGAGGTGAGCACAGAGTAAAAGGAGAGTCCGAGAGGTGAGCACGGTGTAAAAGGAGAGTCCGAGAGGTGAGCGCAGTGTAAAAGGAGAGTCCGAAAGGTGAGCTCAGTGTAAAAGGAGAGTCCGAGAGGTGAGCACAGTGTAAAAGGAGAGTCCGAGAGGTGAGCGCGGTGTAAAAGGAGAGTCCGAGAGGTGAGCGCGGTGTAAAAGGAGAGTCCGAGAGGTGAGCGCGGTGTAAAAGGAGAGTCCGAGAGGTGAGCACGGTGTAAAAGGAGAGTCCGAGAGGTGAGCGCGGTGTAAAAGGAGAGTCCGAGAGGTGAGCGCAGTGTAAAAGGAGAGTCCGAGAGGTGAGCGCAGTGTAAAAGGAGAGTCCGAGAGCTGAGCACAGTGTAAAAGGAGAGTCCGAGAGGTGAGCTCAGTGTAAAAGGAGAGTCCGAGAGGTGAGCACGGTGTAAAAGGAGAGTCCGAGAGGTGAGCACGGTGTAAAAGGAGAGTCCGAGAGGTGAGCACGGTGTAAAAGGAGAGTCCGAGAGGTGAGCACGGTGTAAAAGGAGAGTCCGAGAGGTGAGCCCGGTGTAAAAGGAGAGTCCGAGAGGTGAGCGCAGTGTAAAAGGAGAGTCCGAGAGGTGAGCCCGGTGTAAAAGGAGAGTCCGAGAGGTGAGCGCGGTGTAAAAGGAGAGTCCGAGAGGTGAGCTCCGTGGAAAAGGAGAGTCCGAGAGGTGAGCCCGGTGTAAAAGGAGAGTCCGAGAGGTGAGCGCGGTGTAAAAGGAGAGTCCGAGAGGTGAGCGCGGTGTAAAAGGAGAGTCCGAGAGGTGAGCTCGGTGTAAAAGGAGAGTCCGAGAGGTGAGCACGGTGTAAAAGGAGAGTCCGAGAGGTGAGCGCGGTGTAAAAGGAGAGTCCGAGAGGTGAGCACAGTGTAAAAGGAGAGTCCGAGAGGTGAGCGCAGTGTAAAACGAGAGTCCGAGAGGTGAGCACAGTGTAAAAGGAGAGTCCGAGAGGTGAGCGCGGTGTAAAAGGAGAGTCCGAGAGGTGAGCACAGTGTAAAAGGAGAGTCCGAGAGGTGAGCGCAGTGTAAAACGAGAGTCCGAGAGGTGAGCGCGGTGTAAAAGGAGAGTCCGAGAGGTGAGCACAGTTTAAAAGGAGAGTCCGAGAGGTGAGCGCAGTGTAAAAGGAGAGTCTGAGAGGTGAGCACAGTGTAAAAGGAGAGTCCGAGAGGTGAGCACAGTGTAAAAAGGAGTCCGAGAGGTGAGCGCAGTGTAAAAGGAGAGTCCGAGAGGTGAGCACAGTGTAAAAGGAGAGTCCGAGAGGTGAGCTCTGTGTAAAAGGAGAGTCCGAGAGGTGAGCACAGTGTAAAAGGAGAGTCCGAGAGGTGAGCGCAGTGTAAAAGGAGAGTCCGAGAGGTGAGCGCGTTGTAAAAGGAGAGTCCGAGAGGTGAGCACGGTGTAAAAGGAGAGTCCGAGAGGTGAGCACGGTGTAAAAGGAGAGTCCGAGAGGTGAGCACAGTGTAAAAGGAGAGTCCGAGAGGTGAGCGTGGTGTAAAAGGAGAGTCCGAGAGGTGAGCGTGGTGTAAAAGGAGAGTCCGAGAGGTGAGCTCTGTGTAAAAGGAGAGTCCGAGAGGTGAGCTCAGTGTAAAAGGAGAGTCCGAGAGGTGAGCACGGTGTAAAAGGAGAGTCCGAGAGGTGAGCACGGTGTAAAAGGAGAGTCCGAGAGGTGAGCACGGTGTAAAAGGAGAGTCCGAGAGGTGAGCGCGGTGTAAAAGGAGAGTCCGAGAGGTGAGCTCTGTGAAAAAGGAGAGTCCGAGAGGTGAGCACAGTGTAAAAGGAGAGTCCGAGAGGTGAGCGTGGTGTAAAAGGAGAGTCCGAGAGGTGAGCGCGGTGTAAAAGGAGAGTCCGAGAGGTGAGCCCGGTGTAAAAGGAGAGTCCGAGAGGTGAGCGCGGTGTAAAAGGAGAGTCCGAGAGGTGAGCGCGGTGTAAAAGGAGAGTCCGAGACGTGAGCGCGGTGTAAAAGGAGAGTCCGAGAGGTGAGCTCAGTGTAAAAGGAGAGTCCGAGAGGTGAGCGCGGTGTAAAAGGAGAGTCCGAGAGGTGAGCGCGGTGTAAAAGGAGAGTCCGAGAGGTGAGCACAGTGTAAAAGGAGAGTCCGAGAGGTGAGCGCGGGGTAAAAGGAGAGTCCGAGAGGTGAGCGCAGAGTAAAAGGAGAGTCCGAGAGGTGAGCGCAGTGTAAAAGGAGAGTCCGAGAGGTGAGCGCAGAGTAAAAGGAGAGTCCGAGAGGTGAGCGCAGTGTAAAAGGAGAGTCCGAGAGGTGAGCGCGGTGTAAAAGGAGAGTCCGAGAGCGGGAGGAGAGTCCGAGAGGTGAGCACAGTGTAAAAGGAGAGTCCGAGAGGTGAGCGCGGTGTAAAAGGAGAGTCCGAGAGGTGAGCGCGGTGTAAAAGGAGAGTCCGAGAGGTGAGCACAGAGTAAAAGGAGAGTCCGAGAGGTGAGCTCAGTGTAAAAGGAGAGTCCGAGAGGTGAGCGCGGTGTAAAAGGAGAGTCCGAGAGCGGGAGGAGAGTCCGAGAGGTGAGCGCAGAGTAAAAGGAGAGTCCGAGAGGTGAGCACAGAGTAAAAGGAGAGTCCGAGAGGTGAGCACAGAGTAAAAGGAGAGTCCGAGAGGTGAGCACGGTGTAAAAGGAGAGTCCGAGAGGTGAGCACGGTGTAAAAGGAGAGTCCGAGAGGTGAGCTCGGTGCAAAAGGAGAGTCCGAGAGGTGAGCACAGAGTAAAAGGAGAGTCCGAGAGGTGAGCACGGTGTAAAAGGAGAGTCCGAGAGGTGAGCTCGGTGTAAAAGGAGAGTCCGAGAGGTGAGCACAGAGTAAAAGGAGAGTCCGAGAGGTGAGCACGGTGTAAAAGGAGAGTCCGAGAGGTGAGCACAGAGTAAAAGGAGAGTCCGAGAGGTGAGCACGGTGTAAAAGGAGAGTCCGAGAGGTGAGCGCAGTGTAAAAGGAGAGTCCGAGAGGTGAGCTCAGTGTAAAAGGAGAGTCCGAGAGGTGAGCACAGTGTAAAAGGAGAGTCCGAGAGGTGAGCACAGTGTAAAAGGAGAGTCCGAGAGGTGAGCGCGGTGTAAAAGGAGAGTCCGAGAGGTGAGCGCGGTGTAAAAGGAGAGTCCGAGAGGTGAGCGCGGTGTAAAAGGAGAGTCCGAGAGGTGAGCACAGTGTAAAAGGAGAGTCCGAGAGGTGAGCGCGGTGTAAAAGGAGAGTCCGAGAGGTGAGCGCGGTGTAAAAGGAGAGTCCGAGAGGTGAGCACGGTGTAAAAGGAGAGTCCGAGAGCTGAGCTCGGTGTAAAAGGAGAGTCCGAGAGGTGAGCACAGAGTAAAAGGAGAGTCCGAGAGGTGAGCACGGTGTAAAAGGAGAGTCCGAGAGGTGAGCTCGGTGTAAAAGGAGAGTCCGAGAGGTGAGCACAGAGTAAAAGGAGAGTCCGAGAGGTGAGCACGGTGTAAAAGGAGAGTCCGAGAGGTGAGCGCGGTGTAAAAGGAGAGTCCGAGAGGTGAGCGCGGTGTAAAAGGAGAGTCCGAGAGGTGAGCATAGTGTAAAAGGAGAGTCCGAGAGGTGAGCGCGGTGTAAAAGGAGAGTCCGAGAGGTGAGCGCGGTGTAAAAGGAGAGTCCGAGAGGTGAGCGCGGTGTAAAAGGAGAGTCCGAGAGGTGAGCGCAGTGTAAAAGGAGAGTCCGAGAGGTGAGCGCGGTGTAAAAGGAGAGTCCGAGAGGTGAGCTCTGTGTAAAAGGAGAGTCCGAGACGTGAGCACGTTGTAAAAGGAGAGTCCGAGAGGTGAGCACAGTGTAAAAGGAGAGTCCGAGAGGTGAGCACAGTGTAAAAGGAGAGTCCGAGAGGTGAGCGCGGTGTAAAAGGAGAGTCCGAGAGGTGAGCGCGGTGTAAAAGGAGAGTCCGAGAGGTGAGCGCGGTGTAAAAGGAGAGTCCGAGAGGTGAGCGCGGTGTAAAAGGAGAGTCCGAGAGGTGAGCGCGGTGTAAAAGGAGAGTCCGAGCGGTGAGCACGGTGTAAAAGGAGAGTCCGAGAGGTGAGCGCGGTGTAAAAGGAGAGTCCGAGAGGTGAGCGCGGTGTAAAAGGAGAGTCCGAGAGGTGAGCACTGTGTAAAAGGAGAGTCCGAGAGGTGAGCTCAGTGTAAAAGGAGAGTCCGAGAGGTGAGCGCGGTGTAAAAGGAGAGTCCGAGAGGTGAGCGCGGTGTAAAAGGAGAGTCCGAGAGGTGAGCACAGTGTAAAAGGAGAGTCCGAGAGGTGAGCGCGGTGTAAAAGGAGAGTCCGAGAGGTGAGCCCGGTGTAAAAGGAGAGTCCGAGAGGTGAGCGCGGTGTAAAAGGAGAGTCCGAGAGGTGAGCCCGGTGTAAAAGGAGAGTCCGAGAGGTGAGCGCAGTGTAAAAGGAGAGTCCGAGAGGTGAGCGCGGTGTAAAAGGAGAGTCCGAGACGTGAGCGCGGTGTAAAATGAGAGTCCGAGAGGTGAGCTCAGTGTAAAAGGAGAGTCCGAGAGGTGAGCGCGGTGTAAAAGGAGAGTCCGAGAGGTGAGCGCGGTGTAAAAGGAGAGTCCGAGAGGTGAGCACAGTGTAAAAGGAGAGTCCGAGAGGTGAGCGCGGGGTAAAAGGAGAGTCCGAGAGGTGAGCGCAGAGTAAAAGGA
Organism: Heptranchias perlo; assembly: GCF_035084215.1. NCBI lineage: Eukaryota > Metazoa > Chordata > Chondrichthyes > Hexanchiformes > Hexanchidae > Heptranchias > Heptranchias perlo. Next base: position 79,350 of record NW_027139434.1, read on the forward strand.
GAGTCCGAGAGGTGAGCGCAGTGTAAAAGGAGAGTCCGAGAGGTGAGCGCAGAGTAAAAGGAGAGTCCGAGAGGTGAGCGCAGTGTAAAAGGAGAGTCCGAGAGGTGAGCGCGGTGTAAAAGGAGAGTCCGAGAGCGGGAGGAGAGTCCGAGAGGTGAGCACAGTGTAAAAGGAGAGTCCGAGAGGTGAGCGCGGTGTAAAAGGAGAGTCCGAGAGGTGAGCGCGGTGTAAAAGGAGAGTCCGAGAGGTGAGCACAGAGTAAAAGGAGAGTCCGAGAGGTGAGCTCAGTGTAAAAGGAGAGTCCGAGAGGTGAGCGCGGTGTAAAAGGAGAGTCCGAGAGCGGGAGGAGAGTCCGAGAGGTGAGCGCAGAGTAAAAGGAGAGTCCGAGAGGTGAGCACAGAGTAAAAGGAGAGTCCGAGAGGTGAGCACAGAGTAAAAGGAGAGTCCGAGAGGTGAGCACGGTGTAAAAGGAGAGTCCGAGAGGTGAGCACGGTGTAAAAGGAGAGTCCGAGAGGTGAGCTCGGTGTAAAAGGAGAGTCCGAGAGGTGAGCACAGAGTAAAAGGAGAGTCCGAGAGGTGAGCACGGTGTAAAAGGAGAGTCCGAGAGGTGAGCTCGGTGTAAAAGGAGAGTCCGAGAGGTGAGCACAGAGTAAAAGGAGAGTCCGAGAGGTGAGCACGGTGTAAAAGGAGAGTCCGAGAGGTGAGCACAGAGTAAAAGGAGAGTCCGAGAGGTGAGCACGGTGTAAAAGGAGAGTCCGAGAGGTGAGCGCAGTGTAAAAGGAGAGTCCGAGAGGTGAGCTCAGTGTAAAAGGAGAGTCCGAGAGGTGAGCACAGTGTAAAAGGAGAGTCCGAGAGGTGAGCACAGTGTAAAAGGAGAGTCCGAGAGGTGAGCGCGGTGTAAAAGGAGAGTCCGAGAGGTGAGCGCGGTGTAAAAGGAGAGTCCGAGAGGTGAGCGCGGTGTAAAAGGAGAGTCCGAGAGGTGAGCACAGTGTAAAAGGAGAGTCCGAGAGGTGAGCGCGGTGTAAAAGGAGAGTCCGAGAGGTGAGCGCGGTGTAAAAGGAGAGTCCGAGAGGTGAGCACGGTGTAAAAGGAGAGTCCGAGAGCTGAGCTCGGTGTAAAAGGAGAGTCCGAGAGGTGAGCACAGAGTAAAAGGAGAGTCCGAGAGGTGAGCACGGTGTAAAAGGAGAGTCCGAGAGGTGAGCTCGGTGTAAAAGGAGAGTCCGAGAGGTGAGCACAGAGTAAAAGGAGAGTCCGAGAGGTGAGCACGGTGTAAAAGGAGAGTCCGAGAGGTGAGCACAGAGTAAAAGGAGAGTCCGAGAGGTGAGCACGGTGTAAAAGGAGAGTCCGAGAGGTGAGCGCAGTGTAAAAGGAGAGTCCGAAAGGTGAGCTCAGTGTAAAAGGAGAGTCCGAGAGGTGAGCACAGTGTAAAAGGAGAGTCCGAGAGGTGAGCGCGGTGTAAAAGGAGAGTCCGAGAGGTGAGCGCGGTGTAAAAGGAGAGTCCGAGAGGTGAGCGCGGTGTAAAAGGAGAGTCCGAGAGGTGAGCACGGTGTAAAAGGAGAGTCCGAGAGGTGAGCGCGGTGTAAAAGGAGAGTCCGAGAGGTGAGCGCAGTGTAAAAGGAGAGTCCGAGAGGTGAGCGCAGTGTAAAAGGAGAGTCCGAGAGCTGAGCACAGTGTAAAAGGAGAGTCCGAGAGGTGAGCTCAGTGTAAAAGGAGAGTCCGAGAGGTGAGCACGGTGTAAAAGGAGAGTCCGAGAGGTGAGCACGGTGTAAAAGGAGAGTCCGAGAGGTGAGCACGGTGTAAAAGGAGAGTCCGAGAGGTGAGCACGGTGTAAAAGGAGAGTCCGAGAGGTGAGCCCGGTGTAAAAGGAGAGTCCGAGAGGTGAGCGCAGTGTAAAAGGAGAGTCCGAGAGGTGAGCCCGGTGTAAAAGGAGAGTCCGAGAGGTGAGCGCGGTGTAAAAGGAGAGTCCGAGAGGTGAGCTCCGTGGAAAAGGAGAGTCCGAGAGGTGAGCCCGGTGTAAAAGGAGAGTCCGAGAGGTGAGCGCGGTGTAAAAGGAGAGTCCGAGAGGTGAGCGCGGTGTAAAAGGAGAGTCCGAGAGGTGAGCTCGGTGTAAAAGGAGAGTCCGAGAGGTGAGCACGGTGTAAAAGGAGAGTCCGAGAGGTGAGCGCGGTGTAAAAGGAGAGTCCGAGAGGTGAGCACAGTGTAAAAGGAGAGTCCGAGAGGTGAGCGCAGTGTAAAACGAGAGTCCGAGAGGTGAGCACAGTGTAAAAGGAGAGTCCGAGAGGTGAGCGCGGTGTAAAAGGAGAGTCCGAGAGGTGAGCACAGTGTAAAAGGAGAGTCCGAGAGGTGAGCGCAGTGTAAAACGAGAGTCCGAGAGGTGAGCGCGGTGTAAAAGGAGAGTCCGAGAGGTGAGCACAGTTTAAAAGGAGAGTCCGAGAGGTGAGCGCAGTGTAAAAGGAGAGTCTGAGAGGTGAGCACAGTGTAAAAGGAGAGTCCGAGAGGTGAGCACAGTGTAAAAAGGAGTCCGAGAGGTGAGCGCAGTGTAAAAGGAGAGTCCGAGAGGTGAGCACAGTGTAAAAGGAGAGTCCGAGAGGTGAGCTCTGTGTAAAAGGAGAGTCCGAGAGGTGAGCACAGTGTAAAAGGAGAGTCCGAGAGGTGAGCGCAGTGTAAAAGGAGAGTCCGAGAGGTGAGCGCGTTGTAAAAGGAGAGTCCGAGAGGTGAGCACGGTGTAAAAGGAGAGTCCGAGAGGTGAGCACGGTGTAAAAGGAGAGTCCGAGAGGTGAGCACAGTGTAAAAGGAGAGTCCGAGAGGTGAGCGTGGTGTAAAAGGAGAGTCCGAGAGGTGAGCGTGGTGTAAAAGGAGAGTCCGAGAGGTGAGCTCTGTGTAAAAGGAGAGTCCGAGAGGTGAGCTCAGTGTAAAAGGAGAGTCCGAGAGGTGAGCACGGTGTAAAAGGAGAGTCCGAGAGGTGAGCACGGTGTAAAAGGAGAGTCCGAGAGGTGAGCACGGTGTAAAAGGAGAGTCCGAGAGGTGAGCGCGGTGTAAAAGGAGAGTCCGAGAGGTGAGCTCTGTGAAAAAGGAGAGTCCGAGAGGTGAGCACAGTGTAAAAGGAGAGTCCGAGAGGTGAGCGTGGTGTAAAAGGAGAGTCCGAGAGGTGAGCGCGGTGTAAAAGGAGAGTCCGAGAGGTGAGCCCGGTGTAAAAGGAGAGTCCGAGAGGTGAGCGCGGTGTAAAAGGAGAGTCCGAGAGGTGAGCGCGGTGTAAAAGGAGAGTCCGAGACGTGAGCGCGGTGTAAAAGGAGAGTCCGAGAGGTGAGCTCAGTGTAAAAGGAGAGTCCGAGAGGTGAGCGCGGTGTAAAAGGAGAGTCCGAGAGGTGAGCGCGGTGTAAAAGGAGAGTCCGAGAGGTGAGCACAGTGTAAAAGGAGAGTCCGAGAGGTGAGCGCGGGGTAAAAGGAGAGTCCGAGAGGTGAGCGCAGAGTAAAAGGAGAGTCCGAGAGGTGAGCGCAGTGTAAAAGGAGAGTCCGAGAGGTGAGCGCAGAGTAAAAGGAGAGTCCGAGAGGTGAGCGCAGTGTAAAAGGAGAGTCCGAGAGGTGAGCGCGGTGTAAAAGGAGAGTCCGAGAGCGGGAGGAGAGTCCGAGAGGTGAGCACAGTGTAAAAGGAGAGTCCGAGAGGTGAGCGCGGTGTAAAAGGAGAGTCCGAGAGGTGAGCGCGGTGTAAAAGGAGAGTCCGAGAGGTGAGCACAGAGTAAAAGGAGAGTCCGAGAGGTGAGCTCAGTGTAAAAGGAGAGTCCGAGAGGTGAGCGCGGTGTAAAAGGAGAGTCCGAGAGCGGGAGGAGAGTCCGAGAGGTGAGCGCAGAGTAAAAGGAGAGTCCGAGAGGTGAGCACAGAGTAAAAGGAGAGTCCGAGAGGTGAGCACAGAGTAAAAGGAGAGTCCGAGAGGTGAGCACGGTGTAAAAGGAGAGTCCGAGAGGTGAGCACGGTGTAAAAGGAGAGTCCGAGAGGTGAGCTCGGTGCAAAAGGAGAGTCCGAGAGGTGAGCACAGAGTAAAAGGAGAGTCCGAGAGGTGAGCACGGTGTAAAAGGAGAGTCCGAGAGGTGAGCTCGGTGTAAAAGGAGAGTCCGAGAGGTGAGCACAGAGTAAAAGGAGAGTCCGAGAGGTGAGCACGGTGTAAAAGGAGAGTCCGAGAGGTGAGCACAGAGTAAAAGGAGAGTCCGAGAGGTGAGCACGGTGTAAAAGGAGAGTCCGAGAGGTGAGCGCAGTGTAAAAGGAGAGTCCGAGAGGTGAGCTCAGTGTAAAAGGAGAGTCCGAGAGGTGAGCACAGTGTAAAAGGAGAGTCCGAGAGGTGAGCACAGTGTAAAAGGAGAGTCCGAGAGGTGAGCGCGGTGTAAAAGGAGAGTCCGAGAGGTGAGCGCGGTGTAAAAGGAGAGTCCGAGAGGTGAGCGCGGTGTAAAAGGAGAGTCCGAGAGGTGAGCACAGTGTAAAAGGAGAGTCCGAGAGGTGAGCGCGGTGTAAAAGGAGAGTCCGAGAGGTGAGCGCGGTGTAAAAGGAGAGTCCGAGAGGTGAGCACGGTGTAAAAGGAGAGTCCGAGAGCTGAGCTCGGTGTAAAAGGAGAGTCCGAGAGGTGAGCACAGAGTAAAAGGAGAGTCCGAGAGGTGAGCACGGTGTAAAAGGAGAGTCCGAGAGGTGAGCTCGGTGTAAAAGGAGAGTCCGAGAGGTGAGCACAGAGTAAAAGGAGAGTCCGAGAGGTGAGCACGGTGTAAAAGGAGAGTCCGAGAGGTGAGCACAGAGTAAAAGGAGAGTCCGAGAGGTGAGCACGGTGTAAAAGGAGAGTCCGAGAGGTGAGCGCAGTGTAAAAGGAGAGTCCGAAAGGTGAGCTCAGTGTAAAAGGAGAGTCCGAGAGGTGAGCACAGTGTAAAAGGAGAGTCCGAGAGGTGAGCACAGTGTAAAAGGAGAGTCCGAGAGGTGAGCGCGGTGTAAAAGGAGAGTCCGAGAGGTGAGCGCGGTGTAAAAGGAGAGTCCGAGAGGTGAGCGCGGTGTAAAAGGAGAGTCCGAGAGGTGAGCGCGGTGTAAAAGGAGAGTCCGAGAGGTGAGCGCGGTGTAAAAGGAGAGTCCGAGAGGTGAGCTCCGTGTAAAAGGAGAGTCCGAGAGGTGAGCACAGTGTAAAAGGAGAGTCCGAGAGGTGAGCCCGGTGTAAAAGGAGAGTCCGAGAGGTGAGCGCAGTGTAAAAGGAGAGTCCGAGAGGTGAGCCCGGTGTAAAAGGAGAGTCCGAGAGGTGAGCGCGGTGTAAAAGGAGAGTCCGAGAGGTGAGCTCAGTGTAAAAGGAGAGTCCGAGAGGTGAGCGCGGTGTAAAAGGAGAGTCCGAGAGGTGAGCGCGGTGTAAAAGGAGAGTCCGAGAGGTGAGCGCGGTGTAAAAGGAGAGTCCGAGAGGTGAGCTCCGTGTAAAAGGAGAGTCCGAGAGGTGAGCACGGTGTAAAAGGAGAGTCCGAGAGGTGAGCGCGGTGTAAAAGGAGAGTCCGAGAGGTGAGCACAGTGTAAAAGGAGAGTCCGAGAGGTGAGCACGGTGTAAAAGGAGAGTCCGAGAGGTGAGCACGGTGTAAAAGGAGAGTCCGAGAGGTGAGCACGGTGTAAAAGGAGAGTCCGAGAGGTGAGCACAGTGTAAAAGGAGAGTCCGAGAGGTGAGCTCAGTGTAAAAGGAGAGTCCGAGAGGTGAGCACGGTGTAAAAGGAGAGTCCGAGAGGTGAGCACGGTGTAAAAGGAGAGTCCGAGAGGTGAGCACGGTGTAAAAGGAGAGTCCGAGAGGTGAGCACAGTGTAAAAGGAGAGTCCGAGAGGTGAGCCCGGTGTAAAAGGAGAGTCCGAGAGGTGAGCGCAGTGTAAAAGGAGAGTCCGAGAGGTGAGCCCGGTGTAAAAGGAGAGTCCGAGAGGTGAGCTCAGTGTAAAAGGAGAGTCCGAGAGGTGAGCGCAGTGTAAAAGGAGAGTCCGAGAGGTGAGCACGGGGTAAAAGGAGAGTCCGAGAGGTGAGCTCAGTGTAAAAGGAGAGTCCGAGAGGTGAGCGCGGTGTAAAAGGAGAGTCCGAGAGGTGAGCGCGGTGTAAAAGGAGAGTCCGAGAGGTGAGCGCGGTGTAAAAGGAGAGTCCGAGAGGTGAGCTCCGTGTAAAAGGAGAGTCCGAGAGGTGAGCACAGTGTAAAAGGAGAGTCCGAGAGGTGAGCCCGGTGTAAAAGGAGAGTCCGAGAGGTGAGCGCAGTGTAAAAGGAGAGTCCGAGAGGTGAGCCCGGTGTAAAAGGAGAGTCCGAGAGGTGAGCGCGGTGTAAAAGGAGAGTCCGAGAGGTGAGCTCAGTGTAAAAGGAGAGTCCGAGAGGTGAGCGCGGTGTAAAAGGAGAGTCCGAGAGGTGAGCGCGGTGTAAAAGGAGAGTCCGAGAGGTGAGCGCGGTGTAAAAGGAGAGTCCGAGAGGTGAGCTCCGTGTAAAAGGAGAGTCCGAGAGGTGAGCACGGTGTAAAAGGAGAGTCCGAGAGGTGAGCACGGTGTAAAAGGAGAGTCCGAGAGGTGAGCACAGAGTAAAAGGAGAGTCCGGGAGGTGAGCACGGTGTAAAAGGAGAGTCCGAGAGGTGAGCGCGGTGTAAAAGGAGAGTCCGAGAGGTGAGCGCGGTGTAAAAGGAGAGTCCGAGAGGTGAGCACGGTGTAAAAGGAGAGTCCGAGAGGTGAGCACGGTGTAAAAGGAGAGTCCGAGAGGTGAGCTCGGTGTAAAAGGAGAGTCCGAGAGGTGAGCACAGAGTAAAAGGAGAGTCCGAGAGGTGAGCACGGTGTAAAAGGAGAGTCCGAGAGGTGAGCACAGAGTAAAAGGAGAGTCCGAGAGGTGAGCACGGTGTAAAAGGAGAGTCCGAGAGGTGAGCGCAGTGTAAAAGGAGAGTCCGAAAGGTGAGCTCAGTGTAAAAGGAGAGTCCGAGAGGTGAGCACAGTGTAAAAGGAGAGTCCGAGAGGTGAGCACAGTGTAAAAGGAGAGTCCGAGAGGTGAGCGCGGTGTAAAAGGAGAGTCCGAGAGGTGAGCGCGGTGTAAAAGGAGAGTCCGAGAGGTGAGCGCGGTGTAAAAGGAGAGTCCGAGAGGTGAGCACGGTGTAAAAGGAGAGTCCGAGAGGTGAGCGCAGTGTAAAAGGAGAGTCCGAGAGGTGAGCGCAGTGTAAAAGGAGAGTCCGAGAGGTGAGCGCAGTGTAAAAGGAGAGTCCGAGAGGTGAGCACAGTGTAAAAGGAGAGTCCGAGAGGTGAGCTCAGTGTAAAAGGAGAGTCCGAGAGGTGAGCACGGTGTAAAAGGAGAGTCCGAGAGGTGAGCACGGTGTAAAAGGAGAGTCCGAGAGGTGAGCACGGTGTAAAAGGAGAGTCCGAGAGGTGAGCACAGTGTAAAAGGAGAGTCCGAGAGGTGAGCCCGGTGTAAAAGGAGAGTCCGAGAGGTGAGCGCAGTGTAAAAGGAGAGTCCGAGAGGTGAGCCCGGTGTAAAAGGAGAGTCCGAGAGGTGAGCGCGGTGTAAAAGGAGAGTCCGAGAGGTGAGCTCAGTGTAAAAGGAGAGTCCGAGAGGTGAGCGCGGTGTAAAAGGAGAGTCCGAGAGGTGAGCGCGGTGTAAAAGGAGAGTCCGAGAGGTGAGCGCGGTGTAAAAGGAGAGTCCGAGAGGTGAGCTCCGTGTAAAAGGAGAGTCCGAGAGGTGAGCACAGTGTAAAAGGAGAGTCCGAGAGGTGAGCCCGGTGTAAAAGGAGAGTCCGAGAGGTGAGCGCAGTGTAAAAGGAGAGTCCGAGAGGTGAGCGCGGTGTAAAAGGAGAGTCCGACAGGTGAGCGCTGTGTAAAAGGAGAGTCCGAGAGGTGAGCGCTGTGTAAAAGGAGAGTCCGAGAGGTGAGCGCAGTGTAAAAGGAGAGTCCGAGAGGTGAACACGGTGTAAAAGGAGAGTCCGAGAGGTGAGCACAGTGTAAAAGGAGAGTCCGAGAGGTGAGCCCGGTGTAAAAGGAGAGTCCGAGAGGTGAGCGCGGTGTAAAAGGAGAGTCCGAGAGGTGAGCTCAGTGTAAAAGGAGAGTCCGAGAGGTGAGCGCGGTGTAAAAGGAGAGTCCGAGAGGTGAGCGCGGTGTAAAAGGAGAGTCCGAGAGGTGAGCGCGGTGTAAAAGGAGAGTCCGAGAGGTGAGCTCCGTGTAAAAGGAGAGTCCGAGAGGTGAGCACGGTGTAAAAGGAGAGTCCGAGAGGTGAGCGCGGTGTAAAAGGAGAGTCCGAGAGGTGAGCACAGTGTAAAAGGAGAGTCCGAGAGGTGAGCGCAGTGTAAAACGAGAGTCCGAGAGGTGAGCGCGGTGTAAAAGGAGAGTCCGAGAGGTGAGCGCGGTGTAAAAGGAGAGTCCGAGAGGTGAGCACGGTGTAAAAGGAGAGTCCGAGAGGTGAGCGCAGTGTAAAACGAGAGTCCGAGAGGTGAGCGCGGTGTAAAAGGAGAGTCCGAGAGGTGAGCACAGTTTAAAAGGAGAGTCCGAGAGGTGAGCGCAGTGTAAAAGGAGAGTCTGAGAGGTGAGCACAGTGTAAAAGGAGAGTCCGAGAGGTGAGCACAGTGTAAAAAGGAGTCCGAGAGGTGAGCGCAGTGTAAAAGGAGAGTCCGAGAGGTGAGCACAGTGTAAAAGGAGAGTCCGAGAGGTGAGCTCTGTGTAAAAGGAGAGTCCGAGAGGTGAGCACAGTGTAAAAGGAGAGTCCGAGAGGTGAGCGCAGTGTAAAAGGAGAGTCCGAGAGGTGAGCGCGTTGAAAAAGGAGAGTCCGAGAGGTGAGCACGGTGTAAAAGGAGAGTCCGAGAGGTGAGCACGGTGTAAAAGGAGAGTCCGAGAGGTGAGCACAGTGTAAAAGGAGAGTCCGAGAGGTGAGCGTGGTGTAAAAGGAGAGTCCGAGAGGTGAGCGTGGTGTAAAAGGAGAGTCCGAGAGGTGAGCTCTGTGTAAAAGGAGAGTCCGAGAGGTGAGCTCAGTGTAAAAGGAGAGTCCGAGAGGTGAGCACGGTGTAAAAGGAGAGTCCGAGAGGTGAGCACGGTGTAAAAGGAGAGTCCGAGAGGTGAGCACGGTGTAAAAGGAGAGTCCGAGAGGTGAGCGCGGTGTAAAAGGAGAGTCCGAGAGGTGAGCTCTGTGTAAAAGGAGAGTCCGAGAGGTGAGCACAGTGTAAAAGGAGAGTCCGAGAGGTGAGCGTGGTGTAAAAGGAGAGTCCGAGAGGTGAGCGTGGTGTAAAAGGAGAGTCCGAGAGGTGAGCGCGGTGTAAAAGGAGAGTCCGAGAGGTGAGCACGGTGTAAAAGGAGAGTCCGAGAGGTGAGCGCAGTGTAAAAGGAGAGTCCGAGAGGTGAGCTCTGTGTAAAAGGAGAGTCTGAGAGGTGAGCACAGTGTAAAAGGAGAGTCCGAGAGGTGAGCTCTGTGTAAAAGGAGAGTCCGAGAGGTGAGCACAGTGTAAAAGGAGAGTCCGAGAGGTGAGCACAGTGTAAAAGGAGAGTCCGAGAGGTGAGCTCTGTGTAAAAGGAGAGTCCGAGAGGTGAGCACAGTGTAAAAGGAGAGTCCGAGAGGTGAGCGCGGTGTAAAAGGAGAGTCCGAGAGGTGAGCGCAGTGTAAAAGGAGAGTCCGAGAGGTGAGCACAGTGTAAAAGGAGAGTCCGAGAGGTGAGCGCAGTGTAAAAGGAGAGTCCGAGAGGTGAGCGCGGTGTAAAAGGAGAGTCCGAGAGGTGAGCGCGGTGTAAAAGGAGAGTCCGAGAGGTGAGCGCGGTGTAAAAGGAGAGTCCGAGAGGTGAGGGTGGTGTAAAAGGAGAGTCCGAGAGGTGAGCACAGTGTAAAAGGAGAGTCCGAGAGGTGAGCGCGGTGTAAAAGGAGAGTCCGAGAGGTGAGCGCGGTGTAAAAGGAGAGTCCGAGAGGTGAGCGCGGTGTAAAAGGAGAGTCCGAGAGGTGAGGGTGGTGTAAAAGGAGAGTCCGAGAGGTGAGCACAGTGTAAAAGGAGAGTCCGAGAGGTGAGCTCAGTGTAAAAGGAGAGTCCGAGAGGTGAGCACGGTGTAAAAGGAGAGTCCGAGAGGTGAGCGCAGAGTAAAAGGAGAGTCCGAGAGGTGAGCACAGAGTAAAAGGAGCGTCCGAGAGGTGAGCTCAGTGTAAAAGGAGAGTCAGAGAGGTGAGCGCGGTGTAAAAGGAGAGTCCGAGAGCGGGAGGAGAGTCCGAGAGGTGAGCACAGTGTAAAAGGAGAGTCCGAGAGGTGAGCGCGGTGTAAAAGGAGAGTCCGAGAGGTGAGCACAGTGTAAAAGGAGAGTCCGAGAGGTGAGCGCGGTGTAAAAGGAGAGTCCGAGAGGTGAGCACAGTGTAAAAGGAGAGTCCGAGAGGTGAGCGCGGGGTAAAAGGAGAGTCCGAGAGGTGAGCGCAGAGTAAAAGGAGAGTCCGAGAGGTGAGCGCAGTGTAAAAGGAGAGTCCGAGAGGTGAGCGCAGAGTAAAAGGAGAGTCCGAGAGGTGAGCGCAGTGTAAAAGGAGAGTCCGAGAGGTGAGCGCGGTGTAAAAGGAGAGTCCGAGAGCGGGAGGAGAGTCCGAGAGGTGAGCACAGTGTAAAAGGAGAGTCCGAGAGGTGAGCGCGGTGTAAAAGGAGAGTCCGAGAGGTGAGCGCGGTGTAAAAGGAGAGTCCGAGAGGTGAGCACAGAGTAAAAGGAGAGTCCGAGAGGTGAGCTCAGTGTAAACGGAGAGTCCGAGAGGTGAGCGCGGTGTAAAAGGAGAGTCCGAGAGCGGGAGGAGAGTCCGAGAGGTGAGCGCAGAGTAAAAGGAGAGTCCGAGAGGTGAGCACAGAGTAAAAGGAGAGTCCGAGAGGTGAGCACAGAGTAAAAGGAGAGTCCGAGAGGTGAGCACGGTGTAAAAGGAGAGTCCGAGAGGTGAGCGCAGTGTAAAAGGAGAGTCCGAGAGGTGAGCGCGGTGTAAAAGGAGAGTCCGAGAGCTGAGCTCGGTGTAAAAGGAGAGTCCGAGAGGTGAGCACAGAGTAAAAGGAGAGTCCGAGAGGTGAGCACGGTGTAAAAGGAGAGTCCGAGAGGTGAGCACAGTGTAAAAGGAGAGTCCGAGAGGTGAGCACAGTGTAAAAGGAGAGTCCGAGAGGTGAGCGCGGTGTAAAAGGAGAGTCCGAGAGGTGAGCGCAGTGTAAAAGGAGAGTCCGAGAGGTGAGCACGGTGTAAAAGGAGAGTCCGAGAGGTGAGCTCTGTGTAAAAGGAGAGTCCGAGAGGTGAGCACAGTGTAAAAGGAGAGTCCGAGAGGTGAGCGCAGTGTAAAAGGAGAGTCCGAGAGGTGAGCGCGTTGTAAAAGGAGAGTCCGAGAGGTGAGCACAGTGTAAAAGGAGAGTCCGAGAGGTGAGCGCGGTGTAAAACGAGAGTCCGAGAGGTGAGCTCTGTGTAAAAGGAGAGTCCGAGAGGTGAGCGCGGTGTAAAAGGAGAGTCCGAGAGGTGAGCGCAGTGTAAAAGGAGAGTCCGAGAGGTGAGCGCGGTGTAAAAGGAGAGTCCGAGAGGTGAGCACAGTGTAAAAGGAGAGTCCAAGAGGTGAGCGTGGTGTAAAAGGAGAGTCCGAGAGGTGAGCGTGGTGTAAGAGGAGAGTCCGAGAGGTGAGCTCAGTGTAAAAGGAGAGTCCGAGAGGTGAGCGCGGTGTAAAAGGAGAGTCCGAGAGGTGAGCACGGTGTAAAAGGAGAGTCCGAGAGGTGAGCACGGTGTAAAAGGAGAGTCCGAGAGGTGAGCACGGTGTAAAAGGAGAGTCCGAGAGGTGAGCACGGTGTAAAAGGAGAGTCCGAGAGGTGAGCACGGTGTAAAAGGAGAGTCCGAGAGGTGAGCGCAGTGTAAAAGGAGAGTCCGAGAGGTGAGCCCGGTGTAAAAGGAGAGTCCGAGAGGTGAGCGCGGTGTAAAAGGAGAGTCCGAGAGGTGAGCCCGGTGTAAAAGGAGAGTCCGAGAGGTGAGCGCGGTGTAAAAGGAGAGTCCGAGAGGTGAGCGCGGTGTAAAAGGAGAGTCCGAGAGGTGAGCGCAGTGTAAAAGGAGAGTCCGAGAGGTGAGCTCAGTGTAAAAGGAGAGTCCGAGAGGTGAGCGCGGTGTAAAAGGAGAGTCCGAGAGGTGAGCACAGTGTAAAAGGAGAGTCCGAGAGGTGAGCGCAGTGTAAAACGAGAGTCCGAGAGGTGAGCGCGGTGTAAAAGGAGAGTCCGAGAGGTGAGCGCAGTGTAAAAGGAGAGTCCGAGAGGTGAGCGCGGTGTAAAAGGAGAGTCCGAGAGGTGAGCACAGTTTAAAAGGAGAGTCCGAGAGGTGAGCGCAGTGTAAAAGGAGAGTCTGAGAGGTGAGCACAGTGTAAAAGGAGAGTCCGAGAGGTGAGCACAGTGTAAAAGGAGAGTCCGAGAGGTGAGCGCGGTGTAAAAGGAGAGTCCGAGAGGTGAGCACGGTGTAAAAGGAGAGTCCGAGAGGTGAGCTCTGTGTAAAAGGAGAGTCCGAGAGGTGAGCACAGTGTAAAAGGAGAGTCCGAGAGGTGAGCGCAGTGTAAAAGGAGAGTCCGAGAGGTGAGCGCGTTGTAAAAGGAGAGTCCGAGAGGTGAGCACAGTGTAAAAGGAGAGTCCGAGAGGTGAGCGCGGTGTAAAAGGAGAGTCCGAGAGGTGAGCTCTGTGTAAAAGGAGAGTCCGAGAGGTGAGCGCGGTGTAAAAGGAGAGTCCGAGAGGTGAGCGCAGTGTAAAAGGAGAGTCCGAGAGGTGAGCGCGGTGTAAAAGGAGAGTCCGAGAGGTGAGCACAGTGTAAAAGGAGAGTCCAAGAGGTGAGCGTGGTGTAAAAGGAGAGTCCGAGAGGTGAGCGTGGTGTAAAAGGAGAGTCCGAGAGGTGAGCGCAGTGTAAAAGGAGAGTCCGAGAGGTGAGCACGGTGTAAAAGGAGAGTCCGAGAGGTGAGCTCTGTGTAAAAGGAGAGTCCGAGAGGTGAGCGCGGTGTAAAAGGAGAGTCCGAGATGTGAGCTCTGTGTAAAAGGAGAGTCCGAGAGGTGAGGGCGGTGTAAAAGGAGAGTCCGAGAGGTGAGCGCAGTGTAAAAGGAGAGTCCGAGAGGTGAGCGCGGTGTAAAAGGAGAGTCCGAGAGGTGAGCGCGGTGTAAAAGGAGAGTCCGAGAGGTGAGGGTGGTGTAAAAGGAGAGTCCGAGAGGTGAGCACAGTGTAAAAGGAGAGTCCGAGAGGTGAGCTCAGTGTAAAAGGAGAGTCCGAGAGGTGAGCACGGCGTAAAAGGAGAGTCCGAGAGGTGAGCGCAGAGTAAAAGGAGAGTCCGAGAGGTGAGCGCAGTGTAAAAGGAGAGTCCGAGAGGTGAGCACAGAGTAAAAGGAGCGTCCGAGAGGTGAGCTCAGTGTAAAAGGAGAGTCCGAGAGGTGAGCGCGGTGTAAAAGGAGAGTCCGAGAGCGGGAGGAGAGTCCGAGAGGTGAGCACAGTGTAAAAGGAGAGTCCGAGAGGTGAGCGCGGTGTAAAAGGAGAGTCCGAGAGGTGAGCGCGGTGTAAAAGGAGAGTCCGAGAGGTGAGCACAGAGTAAAAGGAGAGTCCGAGAGGTGAGCACAGAGTAAAAGGAGAGTCCGAGAGGTGAGCACAGTGTAAAAGGAGAGTCCGAGAGGTGAGCACAGAGTAAAAGGAGAGTCCGAGAGGTGAGCTCAGTGTAAAAGGAGAGTCCGAGAGGTGAGCACGGTGTAAAAGGAGAGTCCGAGAGGTGAGCGCAGTGTAAAAGGAGAGTCCGAGAGGTGAGCGCGGTGTAAAAGGAGAGTCTGAGAGCGGGAGGAGAGTCCGAGAGGTGAGCGCAGGGTAAATCTAAGGCAAGTCATGGCAGCAGAGCTCACACCCGTGATTTGCTCCTCCTGCACTATGTGGGAAGTCATGGACACTACCAGTGTCCCTGGTGACCATGTGTGCAGGAAGTGTGTCCAGCTGCAGCTACTGGCTAACCGTCTTTCGGAGCTGGAGCTGCGGGTTGATTCACTGTGGAGCATCCGCGATGCTGAGACTATCGTGGATAGCACGTTCAGTGAGGTGGTCACACCGCAGGTAAAGATTACGCAGGCAGAAAGGAAATGGGTGACCGCCAGGCAGAGTAAAAGGACTAGGCAGGTAGAGCAGGAGTCCCCTGGGGCCATCTCCCTCTCAAACAGATATTCTGCTTTGGATACTGTTGGGGGAGATGGCTTATCAGGGGAAAGCAGCAAGAGCCAGGTTCGTGGCACCACGGGTGGCTCTGCTGCACAGGAGGGGAGGAAGAAGAGTGGCAGGGCTATAGTGATAGGGGATTCAATTGTAAGGGGAACAGATAGGCGTTTCTGCGGCGGCAAACGTGACTCCAGGATGGTATGTTGCCTCCCTGGTGCTAGGGTCAAGGATGTCACAGAGCGGCTGCAGGACATTCTGGAGTGGGAGGGTGAACAGCCAGTAGTCGTGGTCCATATTGGTACCAACGACATAGGTTAAAAAAAGGGATGAGATCCTGAAAGGTGAATTTAAGGAGTTAGGAGATAAATTAAAAAGCAGGACCTCAAAGGTAGTGATCTCAGGATTATTACCAGTGCCACGTGCTGGTGAGTATAGGAACAGGAGAATAGACCAGATGAATGCGTGGCTACAGGGATGGTGTAGGAGGGAGGGATTTAGATTCCTGGGACATTGGGACTGGTTCTGGGGAAGGTGGGACCTGTACAAGCGGGACGGGTTATACCCGAGCAGGACCGGGACCAATGTCCTCGCGGGGGTGTTTGCGAGTGCTGTTGGGGAAGGTTTAAACTAGAATGGCAGGGGGATGGGAACCTGAGCAGGGAGACAGAGGAGGGGGAAACAAGGATAGAAACAAAAGACAGAAAGGGAAGAAGCAATAGTGGAAGGCAGAGAAAACAAGGGCGGAAAACAAATAGGGCCATAGTGCAAAATAAAACTAAGATGACTCGCAATCTTAAAAAGACAAGTCTAAAGGCAATGTGTCTTAATGCGCAGAGCATTCGCAATAAGGTAGATGAATTAACAGCGCAGATAGATATTAACGGTTATGATATCACCGCGATTACGGAGACATAGCTGCAGAATGACCAAGGATGGGAACTGAACATCCAGGGGTATTCAATATTTAGGAAGGACAAGCAAAAAGGGAAAGGAGGTGGGGTAGCGTTGTTAGTAAAGGAGGAAATCAATGCAATAGTGAGGAAGGATATTGGCTCGGAAAATCACGATGTGGATCTGTGTGGGTGGAGCTAAGAAACACCAAGGGGCAGAAAACGTTGCTGGGGGTTGTCTATAGGCCCCCAAACAGTAGTGGAGATGTAGGTGAGGGCATTAAACAGGAAATTAGAGACGCATGCAAGAAGGGTACAACTATAATCATGGGTGACTTTAATATGCATATAGATTGGTCAAACCAAATTAGCAATAATACTGTGGGGGAGGAATTCCTGGAGTGTGTATGTGATGGTTTTCTGGACCAATGCGTTGAGGAACCAACTGGAGAACAGGCGATCCTAGACTGGGTATTGTGCAATGAGAAAGGATTAATTAACAATCTTGTTGTGCAGGGTCCCTTAGGGAAGAGCGACCATAACATGATAGAATTCCTCATTAAGATGGAGAGTGAAGTAGTTGAATCCGAAACTAGGGTCCTGAATCTAAATAAAGGAAATTACGAAAGTATGAGGTGTGAGTTGGCGATGATAGATTGGGGAACTTTACTAAAAGGGATGACGGTGGATGGGTAATGGTTAATATTTAAAGAACGTGTGCAGGAATTACAACAATTATTCATTCCTGTCTGGCGCAAAAATAAAACAGGAAAGGTGTCTCAACCGTGGCTTACAAAAGAAATTAGGGATAGTATTAGATCCAAAGAGGAGACATATAAAATTGCCAGAAAAAGCGGCAAGCCTGAGGATTGGGAGCAGTTCAGAATTCAGCAAAGGAGGACAAAGAGATTGATTAAGAGGGGAAAATAGAGTATGAGAGTAAACTAGCAGGGAACATAAAAACTGACTGCAAAAGCTTCTATAAATATGTCAAGAGAAAAAGATTAGTGAAGACAAATGTAGGTCCCTTACAGTCAGAAATGGGGGAAATTATAATGGGGAACAAAGAAATGGCAGAACAATTAAACACATACTTTGGTTCTGTCTTCACAAAGGACACAAATAACCTCCCAGAAATGTTAGGGAACCAAGGGTCGCGTGAGAGGGAGGAACTGAAGGAAATCAGTATTAGTGAAAAAATAGTGCTCGGGAAATTAATGGGGCTAAAGGCTGACAAATCCCCAGGGCCTGATAATCTACATCCCAGAGTACTAAAGGAAGTGGCCCTGGAAATAGTGGATGCATTGGTGATCATCTTCCAAAATTCTATAGACTCTGGAACAGTTCCTACAGATTGGAGGGTGGCAAATGTAACCCCATTATTTAAAAAAGGAGGGAGAGAAAAAACGGAATTACAGACCAGTTAGCCTAACATCAGTAGTGGGGAAAATGCTCGAGTCTATTATAAAAGATGTGATAACAGAACACTTGGAGGGCATTAACGGGATTGGACAAAGTCAGCAAGGGTTTATGAGAGGGAAATCATGCTTAACAAATCTACTGGAGTTTTTTGAGGAGGTAACTAGTAGAATAGATAGGGGAGAACCAGTGGATGTGGTGTACTTGGATTTTCAGAAGGCTTTTGATAAGGTCCCACACAAGAAGTTAGTGTGCAAAATTAAAGCACATGGGATTGGGGGGAATATACTGGCATGGATTGAGAATTGGTTGACAGACAGGAAACAGAGAGTGGGAATAAACGGGTCTTTTTCCGGGTGGCAGGCAGTGACTCGTGGGGTACCACAGGGATCAGTGCTTGGGCCCCAGCTATTCACAATATATATCAATGATTTGGATGAGGGAACTAAATGTAACATTTCCAAGTTTGCAGACGACACAAAGCTGGGGTGGAATGTGAGCTGTGAGGAGGATGCAAAGAGGCTCCAATGTGATTTAGACAAGTTGGGTGAGTGGGCAAGAACATGGCAGATGCAGTATAACGTGGATAAATGTGAGGTTATCCACTTTGGTTGTAAAAACAGAAAGGTAGATTATTATCTGAATGGTGATAGATTGGGAAAAGGGGAGGTGCAACGAGACCTGGGTGTCCTTGTACACCAGTCGCTGAAAGCGAGCATTCAGGTGCAGCAAGCAGTTAGGAAGGCGAATGGAATGTTGGCCTTCATTGTAAGAGGATTTGAGTACAGGAGCAGGGATGTCTTACTGCAGTTATACAGGGCCTTGGTGAGACCACATCTGGAGTATTGTGTACAGTTTTGGTCTCCTTATCTGAGGAAGGATGTCCTTGCCATGGAGGGAGTGCAACGAAGGTTTACCAGACTGATTCCTGGGATGGCAGGACTGACGTATGAGGAGAGATTGGGTTGACTAGGCCTATATTCACTAGAGTTGAGAGGAATGAGAGGTGATCTCATCAAAACATATAAAATTCTAACAGGACTGGACAGACTAGATGCAGGGAGGATGTTCCCGATGGCTGGGGAGTCCAGAACCAGGGGTCACAGTCTCAGGATACGGGGTATGCCATTTAGAACCGAGATGAGGAGAAATTTCTTCACTCAGAGGGTGGTGAACCTGTGGAATTCTCTACCACAGAAGGCAGCGGAGGCCAAGTCATTAGATGTATTCAAGAAGGAGATGGATATATTTCTTAATGTTAAGGGGATCAAGGGATATGGGGAAAAAGCGGGAACAGGGTACTGAGTTAGACAATCAGCCAGGATCATTTTGAATGGTGGAGCAGGCCCAAAGGGCCGAATGGCCTACTCTTGCTCCTATTTTCTCTGGTTTGGTTTTAGCCCGGGCTGCGATTGAACTTTGATGTGACCTCCACAGGTTTATAACTCGGATGGCGAATTCCTCTTCAAGTTTGGATCTCATGGCGAGGGGAACGGACAATTCAACGCTCCCACAGGAGTGGCCGTCGATGCCAATGGCAACATCATTGTCGCAGACTGGGGCAACAGCAGGATCCAGGTCGGGGAGGAGGGAGTTTACTCTGAATCTCACTCTGCACCTGTCCGGGGAGTGTTTGATTGGACGGAGTAGAGGGAGTGTTTGATTGGACGGAGTGGAGGGAGTGTTTGATTGGACGCAGTGGCGGGAGTGTTTGATTGGACGGAGTGGAGGGAGTGTTTGATTGGACGGAGTGGAGGGAGTGTTTGATTGGACGGAGTGGAGGGAGTGTTTGATTGGACGCAGTGGCGGGAGTGTTTGATTGGACGGTGTGGAGGGAGTGTTTGATTGGACGGAGTGGAGGGAGTGTTTGATTGGACGCAGTGGCGGGAGTGTTTGATTGGACGGTGTGGAGGGAGTGTTTGATTGGACGGAGTGGAGGGAGTGTTTGATTGGACGGAGTGGAGGGAGTGTTTGATTGGACGGAGTGGAGGGAGTGTTTGATTGGACGCAGTGGCGGGAGTGTTTGATTGGACGGAGTGGAGGGAGTGTTTGATTGGACGGAGTGGCGGGAGTGTTTGATTGGACGGTGTGGAGGGAGTGTTTGATTGGACGGAGTGGAGGGAGTGTTTGATTGGACGGAGTGGAGGGAGTGTTTGATTGGACGGTGTGGAGGGAGTGTTTGATTGGACGGTGTGGAGGGAGTGTTTGATTGGACGCAGTGGAGGGAGTGTTTGATTGGACGGAGTGGAGGGAGTGTTTGATTGGACGCAGTGGAGGGAGTGTTTGATTGGACGGAGTGGAGGGAGTGTTTGATTGGACGCAGTGGAGGGAGTGTTTGATTGGACGGAGTGGCGGGAGTGTTTGATTGGACGGAGTGGCGGGAGTGTTTGATTGGACGGAGTGGAGGGAGTGTTTGATTGGACGGAGTGGAGGGAGTGTTTGATTGGACGGTGTAGAGGGATTGTTTGATTGGACGCAGTGGAGGGAGTGTTTGATTGGACGGAGTGGAGGGAGTGTTTGATTGGACGGAGTGGAGGGATTGTTTGAATGGACGCAGTGGCGGGAGTGTTTGATTGGACGGAGTGGAGGGAGTGTTTGATTGGACGAAGTGGAGGGAGTGTTTGATTGGACGGAGTGGAGGGAGTGTTTGATTGGACGGAGTGGCGGGAGTGTTTGATTGGACGGAGTGGCGGGAGTGTTTGATTGGACGGAGTGGAGGGAGTGTTTGATTGGACGGAGTGGAGGGAGTGTTTGATTGGACGGAGTGGAGGGAGTGTTTGATTGGACGGTGTGGAGGGAGTGTTTGATTGGACGGTGTGGAGGGAGTGTTTGATTGGACGGTGTAGAGGGAGTGTTTGATTGGACGGTGTGGAGGGAGTGTTTGATTGGACGGAGTGGAGGGAGCGTTTGATTGGACGGTGTGGAGGGAGCGTTTGATTGGACGGTTTGGAGGGTGCGTTTGATTGGACGGTGTGGAGGGAGCGTTTGATTGGACGGTGTGGAGGGAGCGTTTGATTGGACGGTGGGGAGGGAGCGTTTGATTGGACGGTGTGGAGGGTGCGTTTGATTGGACGGAGTGGAGGGAGTGTTTGATTGGACGGTGGAGAGGGAGTGTTTGATTGGACGGTGTGGAGGGAGTGTTTGATTGGACGGTGTAGAGGGAGCGTTTGATTGGACGGTGTAGAGGGAGCGTTTGATTGGACGGTGTAGAGGGAGCGTTTGATTGGACGGTGTAGAGGGAGCGTTTGATTGGACGGAGTGGAGGGAGCGTTTGATTGGACGGAGTGGAGGGAGCGTTTGATTGGACGGAGTGGAGGGAGTGTTTGATTGGACGGTGTGGAGGGAGTGTTTGATTGGACGGTGTGGAGGGAGTGTTTGATTGGACGGAGTTGAGGGAGTGTTTGATTGGACGGTGTGGAGGGAGCGTTTGATTGGACGGAGTGGAGGGAGTGTTTGATTGGACGGAGTGGAGGGAGTGTTTGATTGGACGGAGTGGAGGGAGCGTTTGATTGATTGGACGGAGTGGAGGGAGTGTTTGATTGGACGGAGTGGAGGGAGTGTTTGATTGGACGGTGTGGAGGGTGTGTTTGATTGATTGGACGGAGTGGAGGGAGTGTTTGATTGGACGGAGTGGAGGGAGTGTTTGATTGGACGGTGTGGAGGGTGTGTTTGATTGATTGGACGGAGTGGAGGGAGTGTTTGATTGGACGGAGTGGAGGGAGCGTTTGATTGATTGGACGGAGTGGAGGGAGTGTTTGATTGGACGGAGTGGAGGGAGTGTTTGATTGGACGGTGTGGAGGGTGTGTTTGATTGATTGGACGGAGTGGAGGGAGTGTTTGATTGGACGGTGTGGAGGGAGTCTTTGATTGGACGGTGTGGAGGGAGTGTTTGATTGGACGGAGTGGAGGGAGTGTTTGATTGGACGGTGGAGAGGGAGTGTTTGATTGGACGGTGTAGAGGGAGTGTTTGATTGGACGGAGTGGAGGGAGTGTTTGATTGGACGGTGTAGAGGGAGTGTTTGATTGGACGGAGTGGAGGGAGTGTTTGATTGGACGGAGTGGAGGGAGTGTTTGATTGGACGGTGTAGAGGGAGTGTTTGATTGGACGGTGTAGAGGGAGTGTTTGATTGGACGGTGTAGAGGGAGTGTTTGATTGGACGGTGTGGAGGGAGCGTTTGATTGGACGGAGTGGAGGGAGCGTTTGATTGGACGGAGTGGAGGGAGTGTTTGATTGGACGGTGTGGAGGGAGTGTTTGATTGGACGGAGTGGAGGGAGTGTTTGATTGGACGGAGTGGAGGGAGTGTTTGATTGGACGGTGTGGAGGGAGTGTTTGATTGGACGGAGTGGATGGAGTGTTTGATTGGACGGTGTGGAGGGAGTGTTTGATTGGACGGTGTGGAGGGAGTGTTTGATTGGACGGTGTGGAGGGAGTGTTTGATTGGACGGAGTGGAGGGAGTGTTTGATTGGACGGTGTGGAGGGAGTGTTTGATTGGACGGAGTGGAGGGAGTGTTTGATTGGACGGTGTGGAGGGAGTGTTTGATTGGACGGAGTGGAGGGAGTGTTTGATTGGACGGTGTGGAGGGAGTGTTTGATTGGACGGAGTGGAGGGAGTGTTTGATTGGACGGAGTGGAGGGAGTGTTTGATTGGACGGTGTGGAGGGAGTGTTTGATTGGACGGAGTGGAGGGCGTGTTTGATTGGACGGTGTGGAGGGAGTGTTTGATTGGACGGTGTGGAGGGAGTGTTTGATTGGACGGTGTGGAGGGAGTGTTTGATTGGACGGTGTGGAGGGAGTGTTTGATTGGACGGTGTGGAGGGAGTGTTTGATTGGACGGAGTGGAGGGAGTGTTTGATTGGACGGTGTAGAGGGAGTGTTTGATTGGACGGTGTGGAGGGAGTGTTTGATTGGACGGAGTGGAGGGAGTGTTTGATTGGACGGTGTGGAGGGAGTGTTTGATTGGACGGTGTGGAGGGAGTGTTTGATTGGACAGAGTGGAGGGAGTGTTTGATTGGACGGTGTAGAGGGAGTGTTTGATTGGACGGTGTGGAGGGAGTGTTTGATTGGACAGAGTGGAGGGAGTGTTTGATTGGACGGTGTAGAGGGAGTGTTTGATTGGACGGAGTGGAGGGAGTGTTTGATTGGACGGTGTAGAGGGAATGTTTGATTGGACGGAGTGGAGGGAGTGTTTGATTGGACGGTGTAGAGGGAGTGTTTGATTGGACGGTGTAGAGGGAGTGTTTGATTGGACGGAGTGGAGGGAGTGTTTGATTGGACGGTGTAGAGGGAGTGTTTGATTGGACGGTGTGGAGGGAGTGTTTGATTGGACGGAGTGGAGGGAGTGTTTGATTGGACGGTGTGGAGGGAGTGTTTGATTGGACGGTGTGGAGGGAGTGTTTGATTGGACGGTGTGGAGGGAGTGTTTGATTGGACGGAGTGGAGGGAGTGTTTGATTGGACGGTGTGGAGGGAGTGTTTGATTGGACGGTGTGGAGGGAGTGTTTGATTGGACGGAGTGGATGGAGTGTTTGATTGGACGGTGTGGAGGGAGTGTTTGATTGGACGGTGTGGAGGGAGTGTTTGATTGGACGGAGTGGATGGAGTGTTTGATTGGACGGAGTGGATGGAGTGTTTGATTGGACGGTGTGGAGGGAGTGTTTGATTGGACGGTGTGGAGGGAGTGTTTGATTGGACGGTGTGGAGGGAGTGTTTGATTGGACGCAGTGGATGGAGTGTTTGATTGGACGGTGTGGAGGGAGTGTTTGATTGGACGGTGTGGAGGGAGTGTTTGATTGGACGCAGTGGATGGAGTGTTTGATTGGACGGTGTAGAGGGTGTGTTTGATTGGACGGAGTGGATGGAGTGTTTGATTGGACGGTGTGGAGGGAGTGTTTGATTGGACGGTGTGGAGGGAGTGTTTGATTGGACGGTGTGGATGGAGTGTTTGATTGGACGGTGTGGAGGGTGTGTTTGATTGGACGGAGTGGATGGAGTGTTTGATTGGACGGTGTGGAGGGAGTGTTTGATTGGACGGTGTGGAGGGAGTGTTTGATTGGACGGTGTAGAGGGAGTGTTTGATTGGACGGTGTGGAGGGAGTGTTTGATTGGACGGTGTAGAGGGAGTGTTTGATTGGACGGTGTGGAGGGAGTGTTTGATTGGACGGTGTGGAGGGAGTGTTTGATTGGACGGTGTGGAGGGAGCGTTTGATTGGACGGTGTGGAGGGAGCGTTTGATTGGACGGTGTAGAGGGAGCGTTTGATTGGACGGTGTAGAGGGAGCGTTTGATTGGACGGTGTGGAGGGAGCGTTTGATTGGACGGTGTGGAGGGAGCGTTTGATTGGACGGAGTGGCGGGAGTGTTTGATTGGACGGAGTGGAGGGAGTGTTTGGACGGTGTGGAGGGAGTGTTTGATTGGACGGTGTGGAGGGAGTGTTTGATTGGACGGTGTGGAGGGAGTGTTTGATTGGACGCAGTGGCGGGAGTGTTTGATTGGACGGAGTGGAGGGAGTGTTTGATTGGACGGAGTGGCGGGAGTGTTTGATTGGACGGAGTGGAGGGAGTGTTTGATTGGACGGAGTGGAGGGAGTGTTTGATTGGACGGAGTGGAGGGAGTGTTTGATGGGACGGTGTGGAGGGAGTGTTTGATTGGACGGAGTGGAGGGAGCGTTTGATTGGACGGAGTGGCGGGAGTGTTTGATTGGACGGAGTGGAGGGAGTGTTTGATTGGACGGAGTGGAGGGAGTGTTTGATTGGACGCAGTGGCGGGAGTGTTTGATTGGACGGAGTGGAGGGAGTGTTTGATTGGACGGAGTGGAGGGAGTGTTTGATTGGACGGTGTGGAGGGAGTGTTTGATTGGACGGTGTGGAGGGAGTGTTTGATTGGACGGTGTGGAGGGAGCGTTTGATTGGACGGTGTGGAGGGAGCGTTTGATTGGACGGTTTGGAGGGTGCGTTTGATTGGACGGTGTGGAGGGAGCGTTTGATTGGACGGTGTGGAGGGAGCGTTTGATTGGACGGTGTGGAGGGTGCGTTTGATTGGACGGAGTGGAGGGAGTGTTTGATTGGACGGTGGAGAGGGAGTGTTTGATTGGACGGTGTGGAGGGAGTGTTTGATTGGACGGTGTAGAGGGAGCGTTTGATTGGACGGTGTGGAGGGAGCGTTTGATTGGACGGTGTGGAGGGAGCGTTTGATTGGACGGTGTGGAGGGAGTGTTTGATTGGACAGAGTGGAGGGAGCGTTTGATTGGACGGAGTGGAGGGAGCGTTTGATTGGACGGAGTGGAGGGAGTGTTTGATTGGACGGTGTGGAGGGAGTGTTTGATTGGACGGTGTGGAGGGAGTGTTTGATTGGACGGAGTTGAGGGAGTGTTTGATTGGACGGTGTGGAGGGAGTGTTTGATTGGACGGAGTTGAGGGAGTGTTTGATTGGACGGTGTGGAGGGAGTGTTTGATTGGACGGTGTGGAGGGAGTGTTTGATTGGACGGAGTGGAGGGAGTGTTTGATTGGACGGAGTGGAGGGAGTGTTTGATTGGACGGAGTGGAGGGAGTGTTTGATTGGACGGAGTGGAGGGAGTGTTTGATTGGACGGAGTGGAGGGAGTGTTTGATTGGACGGAGTGGAGGGAGTGTTTGATTGGACGGAGTGGAGGGAGTGTTTGATTGGACGGAGTGGAGGGAGTGTTTGATTGGACGGTGTGGAGGGAGTGTTTGATTGGACGGTGTGGAGGGAGTGTTTGATTGGACGGTGTGGAGGGAGTGTTTGATTGGACGGTGTGGAGGGAGTGTTTGATTGGACGGTGTGGAGGGAGTGTTTGATTGGACGGTGCGGAGGGAGTGTTTGATTGGACGGTGCGGAGGGAGTGTTTGATTGGACGGAGTGGAGGGAGTGTTTGATTGGACGGAGTGGAGGGAGTGTTTGATTGGACGGAGTGGAGGGAGTGTTTGATTGGACGGAGTGGAGGGAGTTTTTGATTGGACGGAGTGGAGGGAGTGTTTGATTGGACGGAGTGGAGGGAGTGTTTGATTGGACGGTGTAGAGGGAGTGTTTGATTGGACGGAGTGGAGGGAGTGTTTGATTGGACGGTGTGGAGGGAGTGTTTGATTGGACGGTGTAGAGGGAGTGTTTGATTGGACGGTGTAGAGGGAGTGTTTGATTGGACGGTGTGGAGGGAGCGTTTGATTGGACGGAGTGGAGGGAGCGTTTGATTGGACGGAGTGGAGGGAGTGTTTGATTGGACGGTGTGGAGGGAGTGTTTGATTGGACGGTGTGGAGGGAGTGTTTGACGGGACGGTGTAGAGGGAGTCTTTGATTGGACGGTGTAGAGGGAGTGTTTGATTGGACGGAGTGGAGGGAGTGTTTGATTGGACGGAGTGGAGGGAGTGTTTGATTGGACGGAGTGGATGGAGTGTTTGATTGGACGGTGTGGAGGGAGTGTTTGATTGGACGGAGTGGAGGGAGTGTTTGATTGGACGGTGTAGAGGGAGTGTTTGATTGGACGGAGTGGAGGGAGTGTTTGATTGGACGGTGTAGAGGGAGTGTTTGATTGGACGGAGTGGAGGGAGTGTTTGATTGGACGGTGTGGAGGGAGTGTTTGATTGGACGGTGTAGAGGGAGTGTTTGATTGGACGGTGTAGAGGGAGTGTTTGATTGGACGGTGTGGAGGGAGCGTTTGATTGGACGGAGTGGAGGGAGCGTTTGATTGGACGGAGTGGAGGGAGTGTTTGATTGGACGGTGTGGAGGGAGTGTTTGATTGGACGGTGTGGAGGGAGTGTTTGACGGGACGGTGTAGAGGGAGTGTTTGATTGGACGGTGTAGAGGGAGTGTTTGATTGGACGGAGTGGAGGGAGTGTTTGATTGGACGGAGTGGAGGGAGTGTTTGATTGGACGGTGTGGAGGGAGTGTTTGATTGGACGGAGTGGAGGGAGTGTTTGATTGGACGGTGTGGAGGGAGTGTTTGATTGGACGGTGTGGAGGGAGTGTTTGATTGGACGGAGTGGAGGGAGTGTTTGATTGGACGGAGTGGAGGGAGTGTTTGATTGGACGGTGTGGAGGGAGTGTTTGATTGGACGGAGTGGAGGGAGTGTTTGATTGGACGGTGTGGAGGGAGTGTTTGATTGGACGGTGTGGATGGAGTGTTTGATTGGACGGAGTGGATGGAGTGTTTGATTGGACGGTGTGGAGGGAGTGTTTGATTGGACGGAGTGGAGGGAGTGTTTGATTGGACGGTGTGGAGGGAGTGTTTGATTGGACGGAGTGGAGGGAGTGTTTGATTGGACGGTGTGGAGGGAGTGTTTGATTGGACGGAGTGGAGGGAGTGTTTGATTGGACGGTGTGGAGGGAGTGTTTGATTGGACGGTGTGGAGGGAGTCTTTGATTGGACGGTGTGGAGGGAGTGTTTGATTGGACGGAGTGGAGGGAGTGTTTGATTGGACGGAGTGGAGGGAGTGTTTGATTGGACGGAGTGGAGGGAGTGTTTGATTGGACGGTGTGGAGGGAGTGTTTGATTGGACGGTGTGGAGGGAGTCTTTGATTGGACGGTGTGGAGGGAGTGTTTGATTGGACGGAGTGGAGGGAGTGTTTGATTGGACGGAGTGGAGGGAGTGTTTGATTGGACGGTGTAGAGGGAGTGTTTGATTGGACGGAGTGGAGGGAGTGTTTGATTGGACGGTGTAGAGGGAGTGTTTGATTGGACGGAGTGGAGGGAGTGTTTGATTGGACGGAGTGGAGGGAGTTTTTGATTGGACGGAGTGGAGGGAGTGTTTGATTGGACGGTGTAGAGGGAGTGTTTGATTGGACGGTGTAGAGGGAGTGTTTGATTGGACGGAGTGGAGGGAGCGTTTGATTGGACGGAGTGGAGGGAGTGTTTGATTGGACGGAGTGGAGGGAGCGTTTGATTGGACGGAGTGGAGGGAGTGTTTGATTGGACGGTGTGGAGGGAGTGTTTGATTGGACGGTGTGGAGGGAGTGTTTGATTGGACGGAGTTGAGGGAGTGTTTGATTGGACGGTGTGGAGGGAGTGTTTGATTGGACGGAGTTGAGGGAGTGTTTGATTGGACGGTGTGGAGGGAGTGTTTGATTGGACGGTGTGGAGGGAGTGTTTGATTGGACGGAGTGGAGGGAGTGTTTGATTGGACGGAGTGGAGGGAGTGTTTGATTGGACGGAGTGGAGGGAGTGTTTGATTGGACGGAGTGGAGGGAGTGTTTGATTGGACGGAGTGGAGGGAGTGTTTGATTGGACGGAGTGGAGGGAGTGTTTGATTGGACGGAGTGGAGGGAGTGTTTGATTGGACGGAGTGGAGGGAGTGTTTGATTGGACGGTGTGGAGGGAGTGTTTGATTGGACGGTGTGGAGGGAGTGTTTGATTGGACGGTGTGGAGGGAGTGTTTGATTGGACGGTGTGGAGGGAGTGTTTGATTGGACGGTGTGGAGGGAGTGTTTGATTGGACGGTGCGGAGGGAGTGTTTGATTGGACGGTGCGGAGGGAGTGTTTGATTGGACGGAGTGGAGGGAGTGTTTGATTGGACGGAGTGGAGGGAGTGTTTGATTGGACGGAGTGGAGGGAGTGTTTGATTGGACGGAGTGGAGGGAGTTTTTGATTGGACGGAGTGGAGGGAGTGTTTGATTGGACGGAGTGGAGGGAGTGTTTGATTGGACGGTGTAGAGGGAGTGTTTGATTGGACGGAGTGGAGGGAGTGTTTGATTGGACGGTGTGGAGGGAGTGTTTGATTGGACGGTGTAGAGGGAGTGTTTGATTGGACGGTGTAGAGGGAGTGTTTGATTGGACGGTGTGGAGGGAGCGTTTGATTGGACGGAGTGGAGGGAGCGTTTGATTGGACGGAGTGGAGGGAGTGTTTGATTGGACGGTGTGGAGGGAGTGTTTGATTGGACGGTGTGGAGGGAGTGTTTGACGGGACGGTGTAGAGGGAGTGTTTGATTGGACGGTGTAGAGGGAGTGTTTGATTGGACGGAGTGGAGGGAGTGTTTGATTGGACGGAGTGGAGGGAGTGTTTGATTGGACGGAGTGGATGGAGTGTTTGATTGGACGGTGTGGAGGGAGTGTTTGATTGGACGGAGTGGAGGGAGTGTTTGATTGGACGGTGTAGAGGGAGTGTTTGATTGGACGGAGTGGAGGGAGTGTTTGATTGGACGGTGTAGAGGGAGTGTTTGATTGGACGGTGTGGAGGGAGTGTTTGATTGGACGGTGTGCAGGGAGTGTATGATTGGACGGAGTGGAGGGAGTGTTTGATTGGACGGAGTGGAGGGAGTGTTTGATTGGACGGAGTGGAGGGAGTGTTTGATTGGACGGAGTGGAGGGAGTGTTTGATTGGACGGAGTGGAGGGAGTGTTTGATTGGACGGTGTGGAGGGAGTGTTTGATTGGACGGTGTAGAGGGAGTGTTTGATTGGACGGTGTAGAGGGAGTGTTTGATTGGACGGTGTGGAGGGAGCGTTTGATTGGACGGAGTGGAGGGAGCGTTTGATTGGACGGAGTGGAGGGAGTGTTTGATTGGACGGTGTGGAGGGAGTGTTTGATTGGACGGTGTGGAGGGAGTGTTTGACGGGACGGTGTAGAGGGAGTGTTTGATTGGACGGTGTAGAGGGAGTGTTTGATTGGACGGAGTGGAGGGAGTGTTTGATTGGACGGAGTGGAGGGAGTGTTTGATTGGACGGTGTGGAGGGAGTGTTTGATTGGACGGAGTGGAGGGAGTGTTTGATTGGACGGTGTGGAGGGAGTGTTTGATTGGACGGTGTGGAGGGAGTGTTTGATTGGACGGAGTGGAGGGAGTGTTTGATTGGACGGAGTGGAGGGAGTGTTTGATTGGACGGTGTGGAGGGAGTGTTTGATTGGACGGAGTGGAGGGAGTGTTTGATTGGACGGTGTGGAGGGAGTGTTTGATTGGACGGTGTGGATGGAGTGTTTGATTGGACGGAGTGGATGGAGTGTTTGATTGGACGGTGTGGAGGGAGTGTTTGATTGGACGGAGTGGAGGGAGTGTTTGATTGGACGGTGTGGAGGGAGTGTTTGATTGGACGGAGTGGAGGGAGTGTTTGATT
The DNA here is from genome assembly GCF_035084215.1 of Heptranchias perlo. NCBI lineage: Eukaryota > Metazoa > Chordata > Chondrichthyes > Hexanchiformes > Hexanchidae > Heptranchias > Heptranchias perlo. The sequence continues at coordinate 107,822 of NW_027139434.1, forward strand.
GGACGGTGTGGAGGGAGTGTTTGATTGGACGGAGTGGAGGGAGTGTTTGATTGGACGGTGTGGAGGGAGTGTTTGATTGGACGGTGTGGAGGGAGTCTTTGATTGGACGGTGTGGAGGGAGTGTTTGATTGGACGGAGTGGAGGGAGTGTTTGATTGGACGGAGTGGAGGGAGTGTTTGATTGGACGGAGTGGAGGGAGTGTTTGATTGGACGGTGTGGAGGGAGTGTTTGATTGGACGGTGTGGAGGGAGTCTTTGATTGGACGGTGTGGAGGGAGTGTTTGATTGGACGGAGTGGAGGGAGTGTTTGATTGGACGGAGTGGAGGGAGTGTTTGATTGGACGGTGTAGAGGGAGTGTTTGATTGGACGGAGTGGAGGGAGTGTTTGATTGGACGGTGTAGAGGGAGTGTTTGATTGGACGGAGTGGAGGGAGTGTTTGATTGGACGGAGTGGAGGGAGTTTTTGATTGGACGGAGTGGAGGGAGTGTTTGATTGGACGGTGTAGAGGGAGTGTTTGATTGGACGGTGTAGAGGGAGTGTTTGATTGGACGGAGTGGAGGGAGCGTTTGATTGGACGGAGTGGAGGGAGTGTTTGATTGGACGGAGTGGAGGGAGTGTTTGATTGGACGGTGTGGAGGGAGTGTTTGATTGGACGGTGTGGAGGGAGTGTTTGACGGGACGGTGTAGAGGGAGTGTTTGATTGGACGGTGTAGAGGGAGTGTTTGATTGGACGGAGTGGAGGGAGTGTTTGATTGGACGGAGTGGAGGGAGTGTTTGATTGGACGGTGTGGAGGGAGTGTTTGATTGGACGGAGTGGAGGGAGTGTTTGATTGGACGGTGTGGAGGGAGTGTTTGATTGGACGGTGTGGATGGAGTGTTTGATTGGACGGAGTGGATGGAGTGTTTGATTGGACGGTGTGGAGGGAGTGTTTGATTGGACGGAGTGGAGGGAGTGTTTGATTGGACGGTGTAGAGGGAGTGTTTGATTGGACGGAGTGGAGGGAGTGTTTGATTGGACGGTGTGGAGGGAGTGTTTGATTGGACGGTGTGGAGGGAGTGTTTGATTGGACGGTGTAGAGGGAGTGTTTGATTGGACGGTGTAGAGGGAGTGTTTGATTGGACGGTGTGGAGGGAGCGTTTGATTGGACGGAGTGGAGGGAGCGTTTGATTGGACGGAGTGGAGGGAGTGTTTGATTGGACGGTGTGGAGGGAGTGTTTGATTGGACGGTGTGGAGGGAGTGTTTGACGGGACGGTGTAGAGGGAGTGTTTGATTGGACGGTGTAGAGGGAGTGTTTGATTGGACGGAGTGGAGGGAGTGTTTGATTGGACGGAGTGGAGGGAGTGTTTGATTGGACGGTGTGGAGGGAGTGTTTGATTGGACGGAGTGGAGGGAGTGTTTGATTGGACGGTGTGGAGGGAGTGTTTGATTGGACGGTGTGGAGGGAGTGTTTGATTGGACGGTGTGGAGGGAGTGTTTGATTGGACGGAGTGGAGGGAGTGTTTGATTGGACGGAGTGGAGGGAGTGTTTGATTGGACGGTGTGGAGGGAGTGTTTGATTGGACGGAGTGGAGGGAGTGTTTGATTGGACGGTGTGGAGGGAGTGTTTGATTGGACGGTGTGGATGGAGTGTTTGATTGGACGGAGTGGATGGAGTGTTTGATTGGACGGTGTGGAGGGAGTGTTTGATTGGACGGAGTGGAGGGAGTGTTTGATTGGACGGTGTGGAGGGAGTGTTTGATTGGACGGAGTGGAGGGAGTGTTTGATTGGACGGTGTGGAGGGAGTGTTTGATTGGACGGAGTGGAGGGAGTGTTTGATTGGACGGTGTGGAGGGAGTGTTTGATTGGACGGTGTGGAGGGAGTCTTTGATTGGACGGTGTGGAGGGAGTGTTTGATTGGACGGAGTGGAGGGAGTGTTTGATTGGACGGAGTGGAGGGAGTGTTTGATTGGACGGAGTGGAGGGAGTGTTTGATTGGACGGTGTGGAGGGAGTGTTTGATTGGACGGTGTGGAGGGAGTCTTTGATTGGACGGTGTGGAGGGAGTGTTTGATTGGACGGAGTGGAGGGAGTGTTTGATTGGACGGAGTGGAGGGAGTGTTTGATTGGACGGTGTAGAGGGAGTGTTTGATTGGACGGAGTGGAGGGAGTGTTTGATTGGACGGTGTAGAGGGAGTGTTTGATTGGACGGAGTGGAGGGAGTGTTTGATTGGACGGAGTGGAGGGAGTTTTTGATTGGACGGAGTGGAGGGAGTGTTTGATTGGACGGTGTAGAGGGAGTGTTTGATTGGACGGTGTAGAGGGAGTGTTTGATTGGACGGAGTGGAGGGAGCGTTTGATTGGACGGAGTGGAGGGAGTGTTTGATTGGACGGTGTGGAGGGAGCGTTTGATTGGACGGAGTGGAGGGAGCGTTTGATTGGACGGAGTGGAGGGAGTGTTTGATTGGACGGTGTGGAGGGAGTGTTTGACGGGACGGTGTGGAGGGAGCGTTTGATTGGACGGAGTGGAGGGAGCGTTTGATTGGACGGAGTGGAGGGAGTGTTTGATTGGACGGAGTGGAGGGAGTGTTTGATTGGACGGAGTGGAGGGAGTGTTTGATTGGACGGTGTAGAGGGAGTGTTTGACGGGACGGTGTGGAGGGAGCGTTTGATTGGACGGTGTGGAGGGAGTGTTTGATTGGACGGAGTGGAGGGAGTGTTTGATTGGACGGTGTGGAGGGAGTGTTTGATTGGACGGTGTGGATGGAGTGTTTGATTGGACGGAGTGGATGGAGTGTTTGATTGGACGGTGTGGAGGGAGTGTTTGATTGGACGGAGTGGAGGGAGTGTTTGATTGGACGGTGTGGAGGGAGTGTTTGATTGGACGGAGTGGAGGGAGTGTTTGATTGGACGGAGTGGAGGGAGTGTTTGATTGGACGGTGTGGAGGGAGTGTTTGATTGGACGGAGTGGAGGGAGTGTTTGATTGGACGGTGTGGAGGGAGTGTTTGATTGGACGGTGTGGAGGGAGTGTTTGATTGGACGGAGTGGAGGGAGTGTTTGATTGGACGGTGTGGAGGGAGTGTTTGATTGGACGGAGTGGAGGGAGTGTTTGATTGGACGGAGTGGAGGGAGTGTTTGATTGGACGGAGTGGAGGGAGTGTTTGATTGGACGGTGTGGAGGGAGTGTTTGATTGGACGGAGTGGAGGGAGTGTTTGATTGGACGGAGTGGAGGGAGTGTTTGATTGGACGGTTTGGAGGGAGTGTTTGATTGGACGGAGTGGAGGGAGTGTTTGATTGGACGGTGTGGAGGGAGTGTTTGATTGGACGGAGTGGAGGGAGCGTTTGATTGGACGGTGTGGAGGGAGCGTTTGATTGGACGGTGTGGAGGGAGCGTTTGATTGGACGGTGTGGAGGGAGCGTTTGATTGGACGGTGTGGAGGGAGTGTTTGATTGGACGGTGTGGAGGGCGTGTTTGATTGGACGGTGTGGAGGGAGCGTTTGATTGGACGGTGTGGAGGGAGCGTTTGATTGGACGGAGTGGATGGAGCGTTTGATTGGACGGTGTGGAGGGAGCGTTTGATTGGACGGTGTGGAGGGAGCGTTTGATTGGACGGTGTGGAGGGAGCGTTTGATTGGACGGTGTGGAGGGAGCGTTTGATTGGACGGTGTGGAGTGAGCGTTTGATTGGACGGTGTGGAGGGAGCGTTTGATTGGACGGTGTGGAGGGAGCGTTTGATTGGACGGTGTGGAGGGAGCGTTTGATTGGACGGTGTGGAGGGAGCGTTTGATTGGACGGTGTGGAGGGAGCGTTTGATTGGACGGTGTGGAGGGAGCGTTTGATTGGACGGTGTGGAGGGAGCGTTTGATTGGACGGTGTGGAGGGAGCGTTTGATTGGACGCAGTGGAGGGAGCGTTTGATTGGACGCAGTGGAGGGAGCGTTTGATTGGACGCAGTGGAGGGAGCGTTTGATTGGACGGTGTGGAGGGAGCGTTTGATTGGACGGTGTGGAGGGAGCGTTTGATTGGACGGTGTGGAGGGAGCGTTTGATTGGACGGTGTGGAGGGAGCGTTTGATTGGACGGTGTGGAGGGAGCGTTTGATTGGACGGTGTGGAGGGTGCGTTTGATTGGACGGTGTGGAGGGTGCGTTTGATTGGACGGTGTGGAGGGAGCGTTTGATTGGACGGTGTGGAGGGAGCGTTTGATTGGACGGTGTGGAGGGAGCGTTTGATTGGACGGTGTGGAGGGAGCGTTTGATTGGACGGTGTGGAGGGAGCGTTTGATTGGACGGTGTGGAGGGAGCGTTTGATTGGACGGTGTGGAGGGAGCGTTTGATTGGACGGTGTGGAGGGAGCGTTTGATTGGACGGTGTGGAGGGAGCGTTTGATTGGACGCAGTGGAGGGAGCGTTTGATTGGACGGTGTGGAGGGAGCGTTTGATTGGACGGTGTGGAGGGAGCGTTTGATTGGACGCAGTGGAGGGAGCGTTTGATTGGACGCAGTGGAGGGAGCGTTTGATTGGACGGTGTGGAGGGAGCGTTTGATTGGACGGTGTGGAGGGAGCGTTTGATTGGACGGTGTGGAGGGAGCGTTTGATTGGACGGTGTGGAGGGTGCGTTTGATTGGACGGTGTGGAGGGTGCGTTTGATTGGACGGTGTGGAGGGTGCGTTTGATTGGACGGTGTGGAGGGAGCGTTTGATTGGACGGTGTGGAGGGAGCGTTTGATTGGACGCAGTGGAGGGAGCGTTTGATTGGACGCAGTGGAGGGAGCGTTTGATTGGACGGTGTGGAGGGAGCGTTTGATTGGACGGTGTGGAGGGAGCGTTTGATTGGACGGAGTGGAGGGAGCGTTTGATTGGACGGTGTCGAGGGAGCGTTTGATTGGACGGTGTCGAGGGAGCGTTTGATTGGACGGTGTGGAGGGAGTGTTTGATTGGACGGAGTGGAGGGAGCGTTTGATTGGACGGTGTGGAGGGAGCGTTTGATTGGACGGTGTGGAGGGAGCGTTTGATTGGACGGTGTGGAGGGAGCGTTTGATTGGACGGTGTGGAGGGAGCGTTTGATTGGACGGTGTGGAGGGAGCGTTTGATTGGACGGTGTGGAGGGAGCGTTTGATTGGACGGTGTGGAGGGAGCGTTTGATTGGACGGTGTGGAGGGAGCGTTTGATTGGACGGTGTGGAGGGAGCGTTTGATTGGACGGTGTGGAGGGATCGTTTGATTGGACGGTGTGGAGGGAGCGTTTGATTGGACGGTGTGGAGGGTGCGTTTGATTGGACGCAGTGGAGGGAGCGTTTGATTGGACGGAGTGGAGGGAGCGTTTGATTGGACGCAGTGGAGGGAGCGTTTGATTGGACGGTGTGGAGGGAGCGTTTGATTGGACGGTGTGGAGGGAGTGTTTGATTGGACGGAGTGGAGGGAGTGTTTGATTGGACGGTGTGGAGGGCGTGTTTGATTGGACGGTGTAGAGGGAGTGTTTGATTGGACGCAGTGGAGGGAGTGTTTGATTGGACGGTGTGGAGGGAGTGTTTGATTGGACGGAGTGGAGGGAGTGTTTGATTGGACGCAGTGGAGGGAGTGTTTGATTGGACGCAGTGGAGGGAGTGTTTGATTGGACGGAGTGGAGGGAGTGTTTGATTGGACGGTGTGGAGGGAGTGTTTGATTGGACGGAGTGGAGGGAGTGTTTGATTGGACGGAGTGGAGGGAGTGTTTGATTGGACGGTGTGGAGGGCGTGTTTGATTGGACGGTGTGGAGGGAGTGTTTGATTGGACGCAGTGGAGGGAGTGTTTGATTGGACGGTGTGGAGGGAGTGTTTGATTGGACGGTGTGGAGGGCGTGTTTGATTGGACGGTGTGGAGGGAGTGTTTGATTGGACGGAGTGGAGGGAGTGTTTGATTGGACGGTGTGGAGGGAGTGTTTGATTGGACGGTGTGGAGGGAGTGTTTGATTGGACGGTGTGGAGGGAGTGTTTGATTGGACGGAGTGGAGGGAGCGTTTGATTGGACGGTGTGGAGGGAGCGTTTGATTGGACGGTGTGGAGGGAGCGTTTGATTGGACGGTTTAGAGGGAGTGTTTGATTGGACGGTGTAGAGGGAGTGTTTGATTGGACGGTGTAGAGGGAGTGTTTGATTGGACGGTGTGGAGGGAGTGTTTGATTGGACGGTTTAGAGGGAGTGTTTGATTGGACGGTGTAGAGGGAGTGTTTGATTGGACGGTGTAGAGGGAGTGTTTGATTGGACGGTGTGGAGGGAGTGTTTGATTGGACGGTGTAGAGGGAGTGTTTGATTGGACGGTGTAGAGGGAGTGTTTGATTGGACGGTGTAGAGGGAGTGTTTGATTGGACGGTGTGGAGGGAGTGTTTGATTGGACGGTTTAGAGGGAGTGTTTGATTGGACGGTTTAGAGGGAGTGTTTGATTGGACGGTGTAGAGGGAGTGTTTGATTGGACGGTGTGGAGGGAGTGTTTGATTGGACGGTGTGGAGGGAGTGTTTGATTGGACGGAGTGGAGGGAGTGTTTGATTGGACGGTGTGGAGGGAGTGTTTGATTGGACGGTGTGGAGGGAGTGTTTGATTGGACGGTGTGGAGGGAGTGTTTGATTGGACGGAGTGGAGGGAGCGTTTGATTGGACGGTGTGGAGGGAGCGTTTGATTGGACGGTGTGGAGGGAGCGTTTGATTGGACGGTTTAGAGGGAGTGTTTGATTGGACGGTGTAGAGGGAGTGTTTGATTGGACGGTGTAGAGGGAGTGTTTGATTGGACGGTGTGGAGGGAGTGTTTGATTGGACGGTTTAGAGGGAGTGTTTGATTGGACGGTGTAGAGGGAGTGTTTGATTGGACGGTGTAGAGGGAGTGTTTGATTGGACGGTGTGGAGGGAGTGTTTGATTGGACGGTGTAGAGGGAGTGTTTGATTGGACGGTGTAGAGGGAGTGTTTGATTGGACGGTTTAGAGGGAGTGTTTGATTGGACGGTGTAGAGGGAGTGTTTGATTGGACGGTGTGGAGGGAGTGTTTGATTGGACGGTTTAGAGGGAGTGTTTGATTGGACGGTTTAGAGGGAGTGTTTGATTGGACGGTGTAGAGGGAGTGTTTGATTGGACGGTGTGGAGGGAGTGTTTGATTGGACGGTGTGGAGGGAGTGTCCCTGGGAAGGGGACCATATTTCGAGGCGAACACAGCCCTCGTCCCCCAGCAATGGCGAATCGGAAGAGGGAACTGAGCGATTCGGTCATGAGTGAGAGAAAACCGCTTCAACCCTCACGTGAACCCCCCCCCGGCCCGCGACCTCTTCACCCCCCCCCGGCCCGCGACCTCTTCACCCCCCCCCGGCCCGCGACCTCTTCACCCCCCCCCGGCCCGCGACCTCTTCACCCCCCCCCGGCCCGCGACCTCTTCACCCCCCCCCGGCCCGCGACCTCTTCACCCCCCCCCGGCCCGCGACCTCTTCACCCCCCCCGGCCCGCGACCTCTTCACCCCCCCCCGGCCCGCGACCTCTTCACCCCCCCCCGGCCCGCGACCTCTTCACCCCCCCCCCCGGCCCGCGACCTCTTCACCCCCCCCGGCCCGCGACCTCTTCACCCCCCCCGGCCCGCGACCTCTTCACCCCCCCCCGGCCCGCGACCTCTTCACCCCCAGGCTCACTCCCGCCTTCGTTGTAAATATCGGGGCAACGCCTCTGTCCTCGACCCAGACCCCTCTCTATCGCCCCTCTGTCCTGGGCCTCTCTCCCTCTCTATCACCCCTCTGTCCTGGGCCTCTCTCCCTCTCTATCACCCCTCTGTCCTGGGCCTCTCTCCCTCTCTATCGCCCCTCTGTCCTGGGCCTCTCTCCCTCTCTATCGCCCCTCTGTCCTGGGCCTCTCTCCCTCTCTATCGCCCCTCTGTCCTGGGCCTCTCTCCCTCTCTATCGCCCCTCTGTCCTGGGCCTCTCTCCCTCTCTATCGCCCCTCTGTCCTGGGCCTCTCTCCCTCTCTATCGCCCCTCTGTCCTGGGCCTCTCTCCCTCTCTATCGCCCCTCTGTCCTGGGCCTCTCTCCCTCTTAACGCCCCTCTGTCCAGGGCCTCTCTCTCTCTCTAACGCCCCTCTGTCCTGGGCCTCTCTCCCTCTCTATCACCCCTCTGTCCTGGGCCTCTCTCCCTCTCTATCGCCCCTCTGTCCCGGGCCTCTCTCCCTCTCTATCACCCCTCTGTCCTGGGCCTCTCTCCCTCTCTATCGCCCCTCTGTCCCGGGCCTCTCTCCCTCTCTATCACCCCTCTGTCCTGGGCCTCTCTCCCTCTCTATCGCCCCTCTGTCCTGGGCCTCTCTCCCTCTCTATCGCCCCTCTGTCCTCGACCCAGACCCCTCTCTATCGCCCCTCTGTCCCGGGCCTCTCTCCCTCTCTATCGCCCCTCTGTCCTGGGCCTCTCTCCCTCTCTATCGCCCCTCTGTCCCGGGCCTCTCTCCCTCTCTATCGCCCCTCTGTCCTGGGCCTCTCTCCCTCTCTATCGCCCCTCTGTCCTCGACCCAGACCCCTCTCTATCGCCCCTCTGTCCCGGGCCTCTCTCCCTCTCTATCGCCCCTCTGTCCTCGACCCAGACCCCTCTCTATCGCCCCTCTGTCCCGGGCCTCTCTCCCTCTCTATCGCCCCTCTGTCCTCGACCCAGACCCCTCTCTATCGCCCCTCTGTCCCGGACCTCTCTCCCTCTCTATCGCCCCTCTGTCCTCGACCCAGACCCCTCTCTATCGCCCCTCTGTCCCGGGCCTCTCTCCCTCTCTATCGCCCCTCTGTCCCGGGCCTCTCTCCCTCTCTATCGCCCCTCTGTCCTGGGCCTCTCTCCCTCTCTATCGCCCCTCTGTCCTGGGCCTCTCTCCCTCTCTATCGCTCCTCTGTCCTGGGCCTCTCTCCCTCTCTATCGCCCCTCTGTCCCGGGCCTCTCTCCCTCTCTATCGCCCCTCTGTCCTGGGCCTCTCTCCCTCTCTATCGCTCCTCTGTCCTGGGCCTCTCTCCCTCTCTATCGCCCCTCTGTCCCGGGCCTCTCTCCCTCTCTATCGCCCCTCTGTCCCGGGCCTCTCTCCCTCTCTATCGCCCCTCTGTCCCGGGCCTCTCTCCCTCTCTATCGCCCCTCTGTCCTGGGCCTCTCTCCCTCTCTATCGCTCCTCTGTCCTGGGCCTCTCTCCCTCTCTATCGCCCCTCTGTCCCGGGCCTCTCTCCCTCTTTATCGCCCCTCTGTCCAGGGCCTCTCTCCCTCTCGATCGCCCCTCTGTCCCGGGCCTCTCTCCCTCTCTATCGCCCCTCTGTCCCGGGCCTCTCTCCCTCTCTATCGCCCCTCTGTCCAGGGCCTCTCTCCCTCTCTATCGCCCCTCTGTCCAGGGCCTCTCTCCCTCTCTATCGCCCCTCTGTCCCGGGCCTCTCTCCCTCTCTATCGCCCCTCTGTCCTGGGCCTCTCTCCCTCTCTATCGCCCCTCTGTCCTGGGCCTCTCTCCCTCTCTATCGCCCCTCTGTCCCGGGCCTCTCTCCCTCTCTATCGCCCCTCTGTCCAGGGCCTCTCTCCCTCTCTATCGCCCCTCTGTCCTGGGCCTCTCTCCCTCTCTATCGCCCCTCTGTCCCGGGCCTCTCTCCCTCTCTATCGCCCCTCTGTCCTGGGCCTCTCTCCCTCTCTATCGCCCCTCTGTCCTGGGCCTCTCTCCCTCTCTATCGCCCCTCTGTCCTGGGCCTCTCTCCCTCTCTATCGCCCCTCTGTCCCGGGCCTCTCTCCCTCTCTATCGCCCCTCTGTCCTGGGCCTCTCTCCCTCTCTAACGCCCCTCTGTCCTGGGCCTCTCTCCCTCTCTATCGCCCCTCTGTCCTGGGCCTCTCTCCCTCTCTATCGCCCCTCTGTCCTGGGCCTCTCTCCCTCTCTATCGCCCCTCTGTCCTGGGCCTCTCTCCCTCTCTATCGCCCCTCTGTCCTGGGCCTCTCTCCCTCTCTATCGCCCCTCTGTCCTGGGCCTCTCTCCCTCTCTAACGCCCCTCTGTCCTGGGCCTCTCTCCCTCTCTATCGCCCCTCTGTCCTGGGCCTCTCTCCCTCTCTATCGCCCCTCTGTCCTGGGCCTCTCTCCCTCTCTATCGCCCCTCTGTCCTGGGCCTCTCTCCCTCTCTATCGCCCCTCTGTCCTGGGCCTCTCTCCCTCTCTATCGCCCCTCTGTCCTGGGCCTCTCTCCCTCTCTATCGCCCCTCTGTCCAGGGCCTCTCTCCCTCTCTATCGCCCCTCTGTCCCGGGCCTCTCTCCCTCTCTATCGCCCCTCTGTCCTGGGCCTCTCTCCCTCTCTATCGCCCCTCTGTCCTGGGCCTCTCTCCCTGTCTAACGCCCCTCTGTCCTGGGCCTCTCTCCCTCTCTAACGCCCCTCTGTCCTGGGCCTCTCTCCCTCTCTAACGCCCCTCTGTCCTGGGCCTCTCTCCCTCTCTATCGCCCCTCTGTCCTGGGCCTCTCTCCCTCTCTATCGCCCCTCTGTCCTGGGCCTCTCTCCCTCTCTAACGCCCCTCTGTCCAGGGCCTCTCTCCCTCTCTATCGCCCCTCTGTCCTGGGCCTCTCTCCCTCTCTAACGCCCCTCTGACCTGGGCCTCTCTCCCTCTCTATCGCCCCTCTGTCCTGGGCCTCTCTCCCTCTCTAACGCCCCTCTGTCCTGGGCCTCTCTCCCTCTCTAACGCCCCTCTGTCCTGGGCCTCTCTCCCTCTCTATAACCCCTCTGTCCTGGGCCTCTCTCCCTCTCTAACGCCCCTCTGTCCTGGGCCTCTCTCCCTCTCTATCGCCCCTCTGTCCTCGACCCTGACCCCTCTCTATCGCCCCTCTGTCCAGGGCCTCTCTCCCTCTCTAACGCCCCTCTGTCCTGGGCCTCTCTCCCTCTCTATCGCCCCTCTGTCCTGGGCCTCTCTCCCTCTCTAACGCCCCTCTGTCCTGGGCCTCTCTCCCTCTCTATCGCCCCTCTGTCCTGGGCCTCTCTCCCTCTCTAACGCCCCTCTGTCCTGGGCCTCTCTCCCTCTCTATCGCCCCTCTGTCCTGGGCCTCTCTCCCTCTCTATCGCCCCTCTGTCCTGGGCCTCTCTCCCTCTCTATCGCCCCTCTGTCCTGGGCCTCTCTCCCTCTTAACGCCCCTCTGTCCTGGGCCTCTCTCCCTCTCTAACGCCCCTCTGTCCTGGGCCTCTCTCCCTCTCTAACGCCCCTCTGTCCTGGGCCTCTCTCCCTCTCTAACGCCCCTCTGTCCTGGGCCTCTCTCCCTCTCTATCACCCCTCTGTCCTGGGCCTCTCTCCCTCTCTATCGCCCCTCTGTCCTGGGCCTCTCTCCCTCTCTAACGCCCCTCTGTCCTGGGCCTCTCTCCCTCTCTATCGCCCCTCTGTCCCGGGCCTCTCTCCCTCTCTATCGCCCCTCTGTCCTGGGACTCTCTCCCTCTCTATCGCCCCTCTGTCCTGGGCCTCTCTCCCTCTCTATCGCCCCTCTGTCCTGGGCCTCTCTCCCTCTCTATCGCCCCTCTGTCCTGGGCCTCTCTCCCTCTCTATCGCCCCTCTGTCCAGGGCCTCTCTCCCTCTCTATCGCCCCTCTGTCCTGGGCCTCTCTCCCTCTCTAACGCCCCTCTGTCCTGGGCCTCTCTCCCTCTCTATCGCCCCTCTGTCCAGGGCCTCTCTCCCTCTCTATCGCCCCTCTGTCCTGGGCCTCTCTCCCTCTCTAACGCCCCTCTGTCCTGGGCCTCTCTCCCTCTCTATCTCCCCTCTGTCCAGGGCCTCTCTCCCTCTAACGCCCCTCTGTCCTGGGCCTCTCTCCCTCTCTATCGCCCCTCTGTCCTGGGCCTCTCTCCCTCTCTATCGCCCCTCTGTCCTGGGCCTCTCTCCCTCTCTATCGCCCCTCTGTCCTGGGCCTCTCTCCCTCTCTATCGCCCCTCTGTCCTGGGCCTCTCTCCCTCTCTATCGCCCCTCTGTCCTGGGCCTCTCTCCCTCTCTAACGCCCCTCTGTCCTGGGCCTCTCTCCCTCTCGATCGCCCCTCTGTCCCGGGCCTCTCTCCCTCTCTATCGCCCCTCTGTCCTGGGCCTCTCTCCCTCTCTATCGCCCCTCTGTCCTGGGCCTCTCTCCCTCTCTATCGCCCCTCTGTCCTGGGCCTCTCTCCCTCTCTATCGCCCCTCTGTCCTGGGCCTCTCTCCCTCTCTAACGCCCCTCTGTCCTGGGCCTCTCTCCCTCTCTATCGCCCCTCTGTCCAGGGCCTCTCTCCCTCTCTAACGCCCCTCTGTCCTGGGCCTCTCTCCCTCTCGATCGCCCCTCTGTCCCGGGCCTCTCTCCCTCTCTATCGCCCCTCTGTCCAGGGCCTCTCTCCCTCTCTATCGCCCCTCTGTCCTGGGCCTCTCTCCCTCTCTATCGCCCCTCTGTCCTGGGCCTCTCTCCCTCTCTAACGCCCCTCTGTCCTGGGCCTCTCTCCCTCTCTAACGCCCCTCTGTCCTGGGCCTCTCTCCCTCTCTATCGCCCCTCTGTCCTGGGCCTCTCTCCCTCTCTATCGCCCCTCTGTCCTGGGCCTCTCTCCCTCTCTAACGCCCCTCTGTCCTGGGCCTCTCTCCCTCTCTATCGCCCCTCTGTCCTGGGCCTCTCTCCCTCTCTATCGCCCCTCTGTCCTGGGCCTCTCTCCCTCTCTATCGCCCCTCTGTCCTGGGCCTCTCTCCCTCTCTATCGCCCCTCTGTCCTGGGCCTCTCTCCCTCTCTAACGCCCCTCTGTCCTGGGCCTCTCTCCCTCTCGATCGCCCCTCTGTCCCGGGCCTCTCTCCCTCTCTATCGCCCCTCTGTCCTGGGCCTCTCTCCCTCTCTATCGCCCCTCTGTCCTGGGCCTCTCTCCCTCTCTATCGCCCCTCTGTCCTGGGCCTCTCTCCCTCTCTATCGCCCCTCTGTCCTGGGCCTCTCTCCCTCTCTAACGCCCCTCTGTCCTGGGCCTCTCTCCCTCTCTATCGCCCCTCTGTCCAGGGCCTCTCTCCCTCTCTAACGCCCCTCTGTCCTGGGCCTCTCTCCCTCTCGATCGCCCCTCTGTCCCGGGCCTCTCTCCCTCTCTATCGCCCCTCTGTCCAGGGCCTCTCTCCCTCTCTATCGCCCCTCTGTCCTGGGCCTCTCTCCCTCTCTATCGCCCCTCTGTCCTGGGCCTCTCTCCCTCTCTAACGCCCCTCTGTCCTGGGCCTCTCTCCCTCTCTAACGCCCCTCTGTCCTGGGCCTCTCTCCCTCTCTATCGCCCCTCTGTCCTGGGCCTCTCTCCCTCTCTATCGCCCCCCTGTCCCGGGCCTCTCTCCCTCTCTATCGCCCCTCTGTCCTGGGCCTCTCTCCCTCTCTATCGCCCCTCTGTCCTGGGCCTCTCTCCCTCTCTATCGCCCCTCTGTCCTGGGCCTCTCTCCCTCTCTATCGCCCCTCTGTCCTGGGCCTCTCTCCCTCTCTAACGCCCCTCTGTCCTGGGCCTCTCTCCCTCTCTATCGCCCCTCTGTCCAGGGCCTCTCTCCCTCTCTAACGCCCCTCTGTCCTGGGCCTCTCTCCCTCTCGATCGCCCCTCTGTCCCGGGCCTCTCTCCCTCTCTATCGCCCCTCTGTCCAGGGCCTCTCTCCCTCTCTATCGCCCCTCTGTCCTGGGCCTCTCTCCCTCTCTATCGCCCCTCTGTCCTGGGCCTCTCTCCCTCTCTAACGCCCCTCTGTCCTGGGCCTCTCTCCCTCTCTAACGCCCCTCTGTCCTGGGCCTCTCTCCCTCTCTATCGCCCCTCTGTCCTGGGCCTCTCTCCCTCTCTATCGCCCCTCTGTCCTGGGCCTCTCTCCCTCTCTAACGCCCCTCTGTCCTGGGCCTCTCTCCCTCTCTATCGCCCCTCTGTCCTGGGCCTCTCTCCCTCTCTATCGCCCCTCTGTCCTGGGCCTCTCTCCCTCTCTAACGCCCCTCTGTCCTGGGCCTCTCTCCCTCTCTATCGCCCCTCTGTCCTGGGCCTCTCTCCCTCTCTAACGCCCCTCTGTCCTGGGCCTCTCTCCCTCTCTATCGCCCCTCTGTCCTGGGCCTCTCTCCCTCTCTATCGCCCCTCTGTCCAGGGCCTCTCTCCCTCTCTAACGCCCCTCTGTCCTGGGCCTCTCTCCCTCTCTATCGCCCCTCTGTCCAGGGCCTCTCTCCCTCTCTATCGCCCCTCTGTCCTGGGCCTCTCTCCCTCTCTATCGCCCCTCTGTCCTGGGCCTCTCTCCCTCTCTAACGCCCCTCTGTCCTGGGCCTCTCTCCCTCTCTAACGCCCCTCTGTCCTGGGCCTCTCTCCCTCTCTATCGCCCCTCTGTCCTGGGCCTCTCTCCCTCTCTATCGCCCCTCTGTCCTGGGCCTCTCTCCCTCTCTAACGCCCCTCTGTCCTGGGCCTCTCTCCCTCTCTATCGCCCCTCTGTCCTGGGCCTCTCTCCCTCTCTATCGCCCCTCTGTCCTGGGCCTCTCTCCCTCTCTAACGCCCCTCTGTCCTGGGCCTCTCTCCCTCTCTATCGCCCCTCTGTCCTGGGCCTCTCTCCCTCTCTAACGCCCCTCTGTCCTGGGCCTCTCTCCCTCTCTATCGCCCCTCTGTCCTGGGCCTCTCTCCCTCTCGAACGCCCCTCTGTCCTGGGCCTCTCTCCCTCTCTATCGCCCCTCTGTCCTGGTCCTCTCTCCCTCTCTATCGCCCCTCTGTCCTGGGCCTCTCTCCCTCTCTATCGCCCCTCTGTCCTGGGCCTCTCTCCCTCTCTATCGCCCCTCTATCCTGAACCCTGACCCTTGTCTCTCTCTCTCCCCAGGTGTTTGACAGTTCTGGCTCCTTCCTATCTTACATTAACACCACCGCAGACCCTCTCTACGGCCCCCAAGGCCTGGCCTTGACCTCCGATGGCCATGTGGCTGTGGCGGACTCTGGCAATCACTGCTTCAAGGTTTACAGGTACTTACAGTGAAGGAAAGTTCCAGAACTCTGGGGAGGAGCGACAGCCGCCATTTTACTCCCTGTGTAATTCCGTCCTGTCGAAATCTACAGGAGGTGACCCGATGCTCTTGGGTTTTGTGTTTATTGTAAATACAGCGAGAAGCCAACGTTTGATGAATGCTCAGGGTCGAAGTGTTTGACGGAGAGTCCGGCACACCTGCTGACCGGCCACAGACTGACCAATCAGAGCCATCCTCGGTTAAAGGACCTCCGCCCAGACATTCCGCCATTTCTCAACTCAACGAAGGTTTGGAGCCTGCGGAGCGGGAAACGGACCAATCGTAGCACTCGGCCTCCCTGCAGGATGCTGACTCCCCGACCCTGGTCCCTGGGCCCCGACTCTGACCACTGACTCCCTGGGGCTGGGCCTGTAACAGGATCAGAGTGAGAGTCGGTGTCTGTACCCCAGTGAGAGTCGGTGTCTGTACCCCAGTGAGAGTCGGTGTGTGTGGGACCCGTACCCCAGTGAGAGTCAGTGTCTGTGGGACCCGTACCCCAGTGAGAGTCAGTGTGTGTGGGACCCGTACCCCAGTGAGAGTCGGTGTCTGTGGGACCCGTACCCCAGTGAGAGTCAGTGTCTGTGGGACCCGTACCCCAGTGAGAGTCAGTGTGTGTGGGACCCGTACCCCAGTGAGAGTCGGTGTGTGTGGGACCCGTACCCCAGTGAGAGTCAGTGTCTGTGGGACCCGTACCCCAGTGAGAGTCAGTGTGTGTGGGACCCGTACCCCAGTGAGACTCAGTGTGTGTGGGACCCGTACCCCAGTGAGAGTCAGTGTCTGTGGGACCCGTACCCCAGTGAGAGTCAGTGTCTGTGGGACCCGTACCCCAGTGAGAGTCAGTGTGTGTGGGACCCGTACCCCAGTGAGAGTCAGTGTGTGTGGGACCCGTACCCCAGTGAGAGTCAGTGTGTGTGGGACCCGTACCCCAGTGAGAGTCAGTGTCTGTGGGACCCGTACCCCAGTGAGAGTCATTGTCTGTGGGACCCGTACCCCAGTGAGAGTCAGTGTGTGTGGGACCCGTACCCCAGTGAGAGTCGGTGTCTGTGGGACCCGTACCCCAGTGAGAGTCAGTGTCTGTGGGACCCGTACCCCAGTGAGAGTCAGTGTCTGTGGGACCCGTACCCCAGTGAGAGTCAGTGTCTGTGGGACCCGTACCCCAGTGAGAGTCAGTGTGTGTGGGACCCGTACCCCAGTGAGTGTCAGTGTGTGTGGGACCCGTACCCCAGTGAGAGTCAGTGTGTGTGGGACCCGTACCCCAGTGAGAGTCAGTGTGTGTGGGACCCGTACCCCAGTGAGAGTCAGTGTGTGTGGGACCCGTACCCCAGTGAGAGTCAGTGTCTGTGGGACCCGTTCCCCAGTGAGAGTCAGTGTCTGTGGGACCCGTTCCCCAGTGAGAGTCAGTGTGTGTGGGACCCGTACCCCAGTGAGAGTCCGTGTGTGTGGGACCCGTACCCCAGTGAGAGTCAGTGTGTGTGGGACCCGTTCCCCAGTGAGAGTCAGTGTCTGTGGGACCCGTTCCCCAGTGAGAGTCAGTGTCTGTGGGACCCGTACCCCAGTGAGAGTCGGTGTCTGTGGGACCCGTACCCCAGTGAGATTCAGTGTGTGTGGGACCCGTACCCCAGTGAGAGTCAGTGTCTGAGGAACCCGTACCCCAGTGAGAGTCGGTGTGTGTGGGACCCGTTCCCCAGTGAGAGTCAGTGTCTGTGAGACCCGTACCCCAGTGAGAGTCGGTGTGTGTGGGACCCGTACCCCAGTGAGAGTCGGTGTGTGTGGGACCCGTACCCCAGTGAGAGTCAGTGTCTGTGGGACCCGTACCCCAGTGAGAGTCAGTGTGTGTGGGACCCGTACCCCAGTGAGAGTCGGTGTCTGTGGGACCCGTTCCCCAGTGAGAGTCAGTGTCTGTGGGACCCGTACCCCAGTGAGAGTCAGTGTGTGTGGGACCCGTACCCCAGTGAGAGTCAGTGTGTGTGGGACCCGTACCCCAGTGAGAGTCGGTGTCTGTGGGACCCGTTCCCCAGTGAGAGTCAGTGTGTGTGGGACCCGTACCCCAGTGAGAGTCAGTGTCTGTGGGACCCGTACCCCAGTGAGAGTCAGTGTGTGTGGGACCCGTACCCCAGTGAGAGTCAGTGTGTGTGGGACCCGTACCCCAGAGGCGAGTTCTGTGATGGGATGTAGCTGTCAGATGGGATCAGCAATATGGAGATGTTTTGTAAGTTGATGTCCCAAAGGGTGAAAGAGCAAATAACCCAGTGCATGTGAGTGACACGAAGGCCAGTGTATATAAACCATTATATCGGGTATCAGGACACAGCAAATGTCGCGGCCAATCTCTGTACATATATATATATACAAAATCAATCGTTGAAATCACACTTGGTGGTGGGATAGATTCTGATGGGCTCCCAGTGCCTGTGTGTCTGGGAGTAAATGTCTGTTCAGCATCAGTCAGTTGCACTCACCTGAGTTCGAAGATCAGGGTTCAAACCCCACTCTTGGCCATGCACCTAATCCAGTGCACGGTCAGAGGGTCAGTACTGAGGGAGCGCCGCACTGTCGGAGGGTCAGTACTGAGGGAGCGCCGCACTGTCGGAGGGTCAGTACTGAGGGAGTGCTGCACTGTCGGAGGGTCAGTACTGAGGGAGCGCCGCACTGTCGGAGGGTCAGTACTGAGGGAGCGCCGCACTGTCGGAGGGTCAGTACTGAGGGAGCGCTGCACTGTCGGAGGGTCAGTACTGAGGGAGCGCTGCACTGTCGGAGGGTCAGTACTGAGGGAGCGCAGCACTGTCGGAGGGTCAGTACTGAGGGAGCGCCGCACTGTCGGAGGGTCAGTACTGAGGGAGCGCTGCACTGTCGGAGGGTCAGTACTGAGGGAGCGCTGCACTGTCGGAGGGTCAGTACTGAGGGAGCGCCGCACTGTCGAAGGGGCAGTACTGAGGGAGCGCAGCACTGTCGGAGGGTCAGTACTGAGGGAGCGCCGCACTGTCGGAGGGTCAGTACTGAGGGAGCGCTGCACTGTCGGAGGGTCAGTACTGAGGGAGTGCTGCACTGTCGGAGGGTCAGTACTGAGGGAGCGCTGCACTGTCGGAGGGTCAGTCCTGAGGGAGCGCCGCACTGTCGGAGGGTCAGTACTGAGGGAGTGCTGCACTGTCGGAGGGTCAGTACTGAGGGAGCGCTGCACTGTCGGAGGGTCAGTACTGAGGGAGCGCCGCACTGTCGGAGGGTCAGTACTGAGGGAGCGCCGCACTGTCGGAGGGTCAGTACTGAGGGAGCGCTGCACTGTCGGAGGGTCAGTACTGAGGGAGCGCTGCACTGTCGGAGGGTCAGTACTGAGGGAGCGCCGCACTGTCGGAGGGTCAGTACTGAGGGAGCGCTGCACTGTCGGAGGGTCAGTACTGAGGGAGCGCTGCACTGTCGGAGGGTCAGTACTGAGGGAGCGCTGCACTGTTGGAGGGTCAGTACTGAGGGAGCGCCGCGCTGTCGGAGGGTCAGTACTGAGGGAGCGCCGCACTGTCGGAGGGTCAGTACTGAGGGAGCGCTGCACTGTCGGAGGTGCTGTCCTGGTGTCCTGAGGTCAACCTTCCTCCTTCAACCAACTCGAATAAGTTGAGACCAATTCCACAATCCCATTCTCCCAGTGGGGAGCCTCACTCACTGGGAATGCGGGTCAGAGTTCAAGGGTCAGGGTACACTATTCCCAATTATGTTCCATGGGGAGCAGTGGGATGTGGGGGTGCTTGGAGCAGAGGAATTAATCCGATTACCGACTCAGTCATCTGACCGCAGTTTAGTCGTCCCAATTGCTGAGCAGTGAGAGCCCTTCATCGTGCAGTGTGATGTGGGTACACTGGCTAGAGCCCCCCTCCCCCCTCTGGCTAGAGCCCCCCTCCCCCCTCTGGCTAGAGCCCCCCTCCCCCCTCTGGCTAGAGCCCCCTCCCCCCTCTGGTTAGAGCCCCCCTCCCCCCTCTGGCTAGAGCCCCCTCCCCCCTCTGGTTAGAGCCCCCTCCCCCCTCTGGCTAGAGCCCCCCCTCCCCCCTCTGGTTAGAGCCCCCCTCCCCCCTCTGGTTAGAGCCCCCCTCCCCCCTCTGGCTGGAGCCCCCCTCCCCCCTCTGGCTGGAGCCCCCCTCCCCCCTCTGGTTCATCCCCCCTCCCCCCTCTGCACCCATTGAGAATGAGGCTGGAAAAGGCCATTCCTGTCCCCAGGCCTCACGGGGAGAGAGAGAGAGACCCAGAGAGAGGGTACCCCCAATACCCCTTCTGTACCCCCAGTACCCCTTCTGTACCCCCAGTACCCCTTCTGTACCCCCAGTACCCCTTCTGTACCCCCAGTACCCCTTCTGTACCCCCAGTACCCCTTCTGTACCCCCAGTACCCCTTCTGTACCCCCAGTACCCCTTCTGTACCCCCAGTACCCCTCCTTACCCCCCAGTACCCCTTCTGTACCCCCAGTACGCCTTCTGTACCCCCAGTACCCCTCCTTACCCCCCAGTACCCCTCCTTACCCCCCAGTACCCCTTCTGTACCCCCAGTACCCCTTCTGTACCCCCAGTACCCCTTCTGTACCCCCAGTACCCCTTCTGTACCCCCAGTACCCCTCCTTACCCCCCAGTACCCCTTCTGTACCCCCAGTACCCCTTCTGTACCCCCAGTACCCCTTCTGTACCCCCAGTACCCCTCCTTACCCCCCAGTACCCCTTCTGTACCCCCAGTACCCCTTCTGTACCCCCAGTACCCCTTCTGTACCCCCAGTACCCCTTCTGTACCCCCAGTACCCCTCCTTACCCCCCAGTACCCCTTCTGTACCCCCAGTACCCCTTCTGTACCCCCAGTACCCCTTCTGTACCCCCAGTACCCCTTCTGTACCCCCAGTACCCCTCCTTACCCCCCCCAGTACCCCTTCTGTACCCCCCAATACCCCTTCTGTACCCCTCGGGAACCCCTTCTGTGCACCCCAGTACCCCTCCTTACCCGCCAGTACCTTCTCTGTACCCTCTCGGGGAGGGCCATACCCCCTGTAACCCCCCCCCCCCCCCGTAGCCACTCGGGGAGAGTCGTGCCCATCGCTCTGGCTTCAGTGAGTTGCTTTGCAAATACAGTCTGGTCCCAGTGGCAGAGCTCTGGTCCCAGTGTAGAGCGTCTGGCCCCAGTGGATGACCTCTGGTCCCAGTGTAGAGCGTCTGGCCCCAGTGGATGACCTCTGGTCCCAGTGTAGAGCGTCTGGTCCCAGTGGCAGACCTCTGGTCCCAATGTAGAGCGTCTGGCCCCAGTGGATGACCTCTGGTCCCAGTGTAGAGCGTCTGGCCCCAGTGGATGACCTCTGGTCCCAGTGGCAGACCTCTGGTCCCAGTGTAGAGCGTCTGGCCCCAGTGGGCAGACCTCTGGTCCCAGTGTAGAGCGTCTGGCCCCAGTGGGCAGACCTCTGGTCCCAGTGTAGAGCGTCTGGTCCCAGTGGCAGACCTCTGGTCCCAGTGTAGAGCGTCTGGTCCCAGTGGGCAGACCTCTGGTCCCAGTGTAGAGCGTCTGGTCCCAGTGGGCAGACCTCTGGTCCCAGTGTAGAGCGTCT
Source organism: Heptranchias perlo (assembly GCF_035084215.1). NCBI lineage: Eukaryota > Metazoa > Chordata > Chondrichthyes > Hexanchiformes > Hexanchidae > Heptranchias > Heptranchias perlo. The sequence goes on from NW_027139434.1 coordinate 128,288, forward strand.
GGTCCCAGTGGGCAGACCTCTGGTCCCAGTGTAGAGCGTCTGGCCCCAGTGGGCAGACCTCTGGTCCCAGTGTAGAGCGTCTGGTCCCAGTGGCAGACCTCTGGTCCCAGTGTAGAGCGCCTGGTCCCAGTGGGCAGACCTCTGGTCCCAGTGTAGAGCGTCTGGCCCCAGTGGGCAGACCTCTGGTCCCAGTGTAGAGCGTCTGGCCCCAGTGGGCAGACCTCTGGCCCCAGTGTAGAGCGTCTGGCCCCAGTGGGCAGACCTCTGGCCCCAGTGAAGAGCGTCTGGCCCCAGTGTAGAGCGTCTGGCCCCAGTGTAGAGCGTCTGGTCCCAGTGTAGACCTCTGGTCCCAGTGTAGAGCGTCTGGCCCCAGTGGGCAGACCTCTGGCCCCAGTGGGCAGACCTCTGGCCCCAGTGTAGAGCGTCTGGCCCCAGTGGGCAGACCTCTGGCCCCAGTGTAGAGCGTCTGGTCCCAGTGTAGAGCGTCTGGTCCCAGTGTAGACGTCTGGTCCCAGTGTAGAGCGTCTGGCCCCAGTGGGCAGACCTCTGGCCCCAGTGTAGAGTGTCTGGCCCCAGTGTAGAGCGTCTGGCCCCAGTGTAGAGCGTCTGGTCCCAGTGTAGACCTCTGGTCCCAGTGTAGAGCGTCTGGTCCCAGTGGCAGACCTCTGGTCCCAGTGTAGAGCGTCTGGCCCCAGTGTAGAGCGTCTGGTCCCAGTGGCAGACCTCTGGCCCCAGTGTAGAGCGTCTGGTCCCAGTGGCAGACCTCTGGCCCCAGTGTAGAGCGTCTGGTCCCAGTGTAGAGCATCTGGTCCCAGTGGCAGACCTCTGGCCCCAGTGTAGAGCGTCTGGCCCCAGTGTAGAGCGTCTGGCCCCAGTGTAGAGCGTCTGGCCCCAGTGTAGAGCGTCTGGCCCCAGTGTAGAGCGTCTGGCCCCAGTGTCGAGCGTCTGGCCCCAGTGTCGAGCGTCTGGCCCCAGTGGGCAGATCTCTGGTCCCAGTGTAGAGCGTCTGGCCCCAGTGTAGAGCGTCTGGTCCCAGTGGCAGACCTCTGGCCCCAGTGTAGAGCGTCTGGTCCCAGTGGCAGACCTCTGGCCCCAGTGTAGAGCGTCTGGTCCCAGTGTAGAGCATCTGGTCCCAGTGGCAGACCTCTGGCCCCAGTGTAGAGCGTCTGGCCCCAGTGTAGAGCGTCTGGCCCCAGTGTAGAGCGTCTGGCCCCAGTGTAGAGCGTCTGGCCCCAGTGTAGAGCGTCTGGCCCCAGTGTCGAGCGTCTGGCCCCAGTGTCGAGCGTCTGGCCCCAGTGGGCAGACCTCTGGCCCCAGTGTAGAGCGTCTGGCCCCAGTGTAGAGCGTCTGGTCCCAGTGTAGAGCGTCTGGTCCCAGTGTAGAGCGTTTGGCCCCAGTGTAGAGCGTCTGGTCCCAGTGTAGAGCGTTGGTGATCTTTGTGTAAAGGTGATGTCTGTTGTTGGGTGAGCTGTTGTGAAAGCTCTGTGGGGGGTGCGCATCACAGGTGGCCTCTGACCTTCGACCCTGAGTAGGGTGACTCTCTGTAAAAGAAAATAATTTAAAAAACGATGGAAACTTCTCTCTGTGTTTGTGTCGTTATTTAATCAGCCGGTGGCTGTTTGGCAAATTGTGTGAGTTGGTCATCGCGCCATTGGTTGATGGGGAACCACAGATCGGGGGCCGGGAGCGGTGGGGGCAATACAGGGGTGGAGGGGCCACGATCGGGGGTGGGGGAGGGAGATCGGTGGGGGGTTGCGATTTGGGGGGTCCCGGCGGTCAGTGGCGAGGGTCCCGGCGGTCAGTGGCGGGGGTCCCGGCGGTCAGTGGCGAGGGTCCCGGCGGCCAGTGGTGGGGGTCCCAGCGGTCAGTGGCGGGGGTCCCGGCGGTCAGTGGCGAGGGTCCCGGCGGTCAGTGGCGGGGGTCCCGGCGGTCAGTGGTGAGGGTCCCGGCGGCCAGTGGTGGGGGTCCCCGGCGGTCAGTGGCGGGGGTCCCGGCGGTCAGTGGCGAGGGTCCCGGCGGTCAGTGGCGGGGGTCCCGGCGGTCAGTGGCGAGGGTCCCGGCGGCCAGTGGCGAGGGTCCCGGCGGTCAGTGGCGGGGGTCCCGGCGGCCAGTGGTGGGGGTCCCGGCGGTCAGTGGCGAGGGTCCCGGCGGTCAGTGGCGAGGGTCCCGGCGGTCAGTGGCGAGGGTCCCGGCGGTCAGTGGCGGGGGTCCCGGCGGTCAGTGGCGGGGGTCCCGGCGGTCAGTGGCGAGGGTCCCGGCGGTCAGTGGCGAGGGTCCCGGCGGTCAGTGGCGAGGGTCCCGGCGGTCAGTGGCGAGGGTCCCGGCGGTCAGTGGCGGGGGTCCCGGCGGTCAGTGGCGAGGGTCCCGGCGGTCAGTGGCGGGGGTCCCGGCGGTCAGTGGCGGGGGGTCCCGGCGGTCAGTGGTGGGGGTCCCGTTACCCGGGTGAGCTTGTTGGGTCTGGATGAAGCTCCCCTGCTCCCCCGGGCCCACAAGCAGTGCAATAAAGACCCTCACTCACCTCATGGACCCGGCCCTTCCCACCTGCTTTCACCTGACATGAATTGGAAATGATGGGAAACCCCAACAGGTAAAGTTAAATTTGTTTATGTCCAATACACAAAATATGAAGTATCTCCATGAGGTCCATTGCCCCTTTCAGTATCGACCCGCCGGATTTAAGTGGGGAGGGGGAGCCAGGGTGGAGAGACGCTCGAAAAACTTTACATTTTCACTGCCCACCCACCCCCAACCCACCCGTTCCTGGGGGTTACAATTGCCTCCATCGTCTCGCCCTGTATCTCACCTCTCCCTCCCCCCCCCGCATCCCCACTCCCTCCCCCCCCCCACATCCCCCCTCTCTCCCCCCCCGCGTCCCCCTCTCTCCCCCCCCGTGTCCCCCTCTCTTCCCCCCCCCGTGTCCCCCTCTCTTCCCCCCCCGTGTCCCCCCTCCCTCCCCCCCCGTGTCCCCCCTCCCTCCCCCCCCGTGTCCCCCCTCCCTCCCCCCCCGTGTCCCCCCTCCGCCCTCTCTGTGGCACAGGCTCTGAGCTATAAGATGACAACAATGATTGACTGAAGTTTGAATAATTCTTTATTACTGAATCATTTCAGAGTTGAGATTTGGTGACGAGCTGGAGTGAGATTGGAAGCTGTTGAAGGTCGGAGAGTAACGAGCCCTGGGGGTCGGGGGTCGGGGGTCGGGGTCACACCAACAGGCTTCCAATCCTGTCCATCGTTCAGCGCCCTAGTTGTTGGTTTTAGTACAACACCTGACAAGAGAGAAAATGGAGTCAGGGATCAGTTTAACACAGAATTCTCCCCAGTCCACAGCCCAAAACGGTGACTGGAGGGGGTCATGTTTGGGGGTTGGTGTCTTGTGGTCAGTGTAATGATGAGGTCCTCCTCAGTGGGAGAGGAGTGGGAGCTCCAATCCCCACCCCCTCTCCCCCTCCCTCTCCCCCTCTCTCCCTGTCCCCTGTCTCTCTCTCTCTGTCTCCCCCCTCCCTCTCTCTCTCCCTGCCCCTCTCTTGTGTCTCCCTCTCTCTCTCTCTCTCCCCCCTCCCTCTCTCTCTCTCCCGGCCCCTCTCTCTCTCTCTCTCTCTCTCCCTGCCCCTCTCTTGTGTCTCCCTCTCTCTCTCTCTGTGTCTCCCTCTCTCTCTCTCTCTCTCTCTGTGTCTCCCTCTCTCTCTCTCTCTCTCTCTCCCCCCCCCTCTCTCTCTCCCTGCCCCCTCCCTCTCTGCCCCCCCTCTCTCCCTCTCTCTCTCTCTCCCCCCTCCCTCTCTCTCTCTCCCGGCCCCTCTCTCTCTCTCTCTCTCCCTGCCCCTCTCTTGTGTCTCCCTCTCTCTCTCTCTGTGTCTCCCTCTCTCCCTCTCTCCCTCTCTCTCTCTCCCTCTCTCCCTCTCTCTCTCTCCCTCTCTCCCTCCCCCCCTGTCTCCCCCCTGCCCCTGTCCCCCCAGAGATAGGGTTGGTGAACAGGGTCATGGATTTATGCCCCGATCTATTCAGCCCCTCTCCCGCCCCCTGTGGGACTGAGCCAGGCAGAGCAGGACAGGCCGCACTGGGGGAGCAGGAGCGGTGACATTTGGCCTTAGTGCCCCTTGGTTGGGGATCTTGAATATCCAGTGACCCCCAGCTGAGGGTGTGAGGCCCCTGTGGTTGAATACCCGGCCCATTCTCTCTATCTGGAATGAGACATGAGGAGTCGGCTTTCGGCTGGGCTCAGAGGCTCAGAAACCCACAGGCAGCAAGAGGAGGAATGGCGGTGGGAGACCCACAGGGGGAGACCCTGGGTGTGTGACCCACAGGGCTGGTTTCCTCAGGGCAGATCCAAGCCTCCTTCATCAAGGAGGTTCAACTTAACCTCCAACGTTCAGGGAACCGGGCAGGAGGAGAAAGGATCAGGTGCTGACCTTTCACCCTCGACCTGGGTGTCAAACCTGACCCAGACAGAGGGGGTAAAGGGCTCCTTTATATTTGCTGAGAGATCTTAGAAGTTTACAACATGGAAACAGGCCCTTCGGCCCAACATGTCCATGTCGCCCAGTTTATACCACTAAGCTAGTCCCAATTGCCTGCACTTGGCCCATATCCCTCGATACCATCTTACCCATGTAACTGTCCAAATGCTTTTCAAAAGACAAAATTGTACCCACCTCTACTACTGCCTCTGGCAGCTCGTTCCAGACACTCACCACCCTTTGAGTGAAAAATTGCCCCTCTGGACCCTTTTGTATCTCTCCCCTCTCACCTTAAATCTATGCCCCCTCGTTATAGGCTCCCCTACCTTTGGGAAAAGATTTTGACTATCGACCTTATCTATGCCCCTCATTATTTTATAGACTTCTATAAGATCACCCCTTAACCTCCTACTCTCCAGGGAAAAAAGTCTCAGTCTATCCAACCTCTCCCTATAAGTCAAACCATCAAGTCCCGGTAGCATCCTAGTAAATCTTTTCTGCACTCTTTCTAGTTTAATAATATCCTTTCTATAATAGGGTGACCAGAACTGTACACAGTATTCCAAGTGTGGCCTTACTAATGTCTTGTACAACTTCAACAAGACATCCCAACTCCTGTATTCAATGTTCTGACCAATGAAACCAAGCATGCTGAATGCCTTCTTCACCACCCTATCCACCTGTGACTCCACTTTCAAGGAGCTATGAACCTGTACTCCTAGATCTCTTTGTTCTATAACTCTCCCCAACGCCCTACCATTAACGGAGTAGGTCCTGGCCCGATTCGATCTACCAAAATGCATCACCTCACATTTATCTAAATTAAACTCCATCTGCCATTCATCGGCCCACTGGCCCAATTTATCAAGATCCCGTTGCAATCCTAGATAACCTTCTTCACTGTCCACAATGCCACCAATCTTGGTGTCATCTGCAAACTTACTAACCATGCCTCCTAAATTCTCATCCAAATCATTAATATAAATAACAAATAACAGCGGACCCAGCACCGATCCCTGAGGCACACCGCTGGACACAGGCCTCCAGTTTGAAAAACAACCCTCTACAACCACCCTCTGTCTTCTGTCGTCAAGCCAATTTTGTATCCAATTGGCTACCTCACCTTGGATCCCGTGAGATTTAACCTTATGCAACAACCTACCATGCGGTACCTTGTCAAATGCTTTGCTGAAGTCCATGTAGACCACGTCTACTGCACAGCCCTCATCTATCTTCTTGGTTACCCCTTCAAAAAACTCAATCAAATTCGTGAGACATGATTTTCCTCTCACAAAACCATGCTGACTGTTCCTAATCAGTCCCTGCCTCTCCAAATGCCTGTAGATCCTGTCCCTCAGAATACCCTCTAACAACTTACCCACTACAGATGTCAGGCTCACCGGTCTGTAGTTCCCAGGCTTTTCCCTGCCGCCCTTCTTAAACAAGGGCACAATATTTGCTACCCTCCAATCTTCAGGCACCTCACCTGTAGCGGTGGATGATTCAAATATCTCTGCTAGGGGACCCGCAATTTCCTCCCTAACCTCCCATAACGTCCTGGGATACATTTCATCAGGTCCCGGAGATTTATCTACCTTGATGCGCGTTAAGACTTCCAGCACCTCCCTCTCTGTAATATGTACACTCCTCAAGTCATCACTATTTATTTCCCCAAGTTCCCTAACATCCATGCCTTTCTCAACCGTAAATACCGATGTGAAATATTCATTCAGGATCTCACCCATCTCTTGTGGTTCCGCACATAGATGACCTTGTTGATCCTTAAGAGGCCCTACTCTCTCCCTAGTTACTCTTTTGCCGTTATTCACTATTCTTGGTTCTGACAGTGATTCTGTGTTTAATTTAATCGCTTACTTTGATTTTGGGGTGCACTGCGATCCTTCCAGCTCTGTCGTCCCACTGGGGCAGGTCTGCCCTGTACAGACACCAGTCACTCCGCCCACTTCACAGTCCAGGCCCTCAGTAACTGGCAAAGAAATACAAACATAGCAACAATCAGGAGAGCAGGCCGAGGTCAGAGGTCGGCAGCGGGAAAGGATTAAGAAGCAGAGAGACAGCATGATGAACCAGTACGCAGCCAATCAGGGGAGGCCAGCGTGCGCGGGCAAAATGGGTTCCGTACATTTTCAAAGATAATGAGAGTCGACCAGAGCGAAAGACGGAGCAAGATCGAAGGAGCAGCACGTGGGTCCGGGGGAAATCATTCTTCAATGTACAGTCACTGACACTGGGTTCGATGTTTCAGACAGACAGGGGCATATGACAGATGTCAGGTTGGTAACACAAGTGAGAACCAGGCAGAATATAGAAAGTTCAGAGGGGAAGTGAAAAAGGAAATCAGAGGGGCAAAGGGAGAGTATGAGAATAGACTGGCGGCCAACATAAAAGGGAATCCAAAAGTCTTCTATAGGCAGTAAACGGGTAGTAAGAGGAGGGGTGGGGCCGATTAGGGACCAGAAAGGAGATCTACTGATGGAGGCAGAGGGGATGAGGTACTAAATGGGTACTTTGCATCTGTCTTTACCAAGGAAGAAGATGCTGCCAGAGTCTCGGTAAAGGAAGATATAATTGAGGTACTGGATGGGGTAAAAATTGATAAAGAGGAGGTAGAAGTATATGGATTTTCAAAAGGTGTTTGATAAAGTGTCACATGGTAGGCTTATCATCAAGATTGAAGCCCATGGAATAAAGGGGGCAGAGCAAATGGATACAGAATTGGCTAAGTGACAGGAAACAGAGAGTAGTGGTGAACGGTTGTTTTTCGGACTGGAGGGAGGTGAACAGTGGTGTTCCCCAGGGGTCAGTGCTGGGACCACTGCTTTTCTTGATATATATTAATGACTTGGACTTGGGTGTACAGGGCACAATTTCAAAATTGCAGATGACACAAAACTTGGAAGTGTAGTGAACAGTGAGGAGGATAGTGATAGACTTCAAGAGGATATAGACAGGCTGGTGGAATGGGTGGACACGTGGCAGATGAAATTTAACACAGAAAAATGGGAAGTGATAGATTTCTGTAGGAAGAATGAGGAGAGGCAAAATAAACTAGAGGGCACAATTCTAAAAGGGGTGCAGGAACAGAGAGATCTGGGGGTATATGTGCACAAATCGTTGAAGGTGGCAGGACAGGTTGAGAAAGCGGATAAAAAAGCATAGGGGATCCTGGGCTTTATAAATAGAGGCATAGAGTACAAAAGCAAGGAAGTCATGATGAACCTTTATAAAACACTGGTTCGGCCACAACTGGAGTATTGTGTCCAGTTCTGGGCACCGCACTTTAGGAAAGATGTGAAGGCCTTAGAGAGGGTGCAGAGGAGATTTACTGGAATGATTCCAGGGATGAGGGACTTTAGTTATGTGGATAGACTGGAGAAGCTGGGGTTGCAGATGATACAAAGATGGGAGGGAAAGTAGAGAGTGAGGAGGACATAAAAAACCTACAAGGGGATATAGACAGGCTGGGTGAGTGGGCGGAGATTTGGCAGATGCAATACAATATTGGAAAATGTGAGGTTATGCACTTTGGCAGGAAAAATCAGAGAGCAAGTTATTTTCTTAATGGCGAGAGACTGGAAAGTACTGCAGTACAAAGGGATCTGGGGGTCCTAGTGCAAGAAAATCAAAAAGTTAGTATGCAGGTGCAGCAGGTGATCAAGAAGGCCAACAGAATGTTGGCTTTTATTGCTAGGGGGATAGAATATAAAAACAGGGAGGTATTGCTGCAGTTATATAAGGTATTGGTGAGACCGCACCTGGAATACTGCATACAGTTTTGGTGTCCATACTTAAGAAAAGACATACTTGCTCTCGAGGCAGTACAAAGAAGGTTCACTCGGTTAATCCCGGGGATGAGGGGGTGAACATATGAGGAGAGGTTGAGTGGATTGGGACTCTACTCATTGGAGTTCAGAAGAATGAGAGGCGATCTTATTGAAACATATAAGATTGTGAAGGGGCTTGATCGGGTGGATGCGGTAAGGATGTTCCCAAGGATGGGTGAAACTAGAAGTAGGGGGCATAATCTTAGAATAAGGGGCTGCTCTTTCAACACTGAGATGAGGAGAAACTTCTTCACTCAGAGGGTAGTAGGTCTGTGGAATTTGCTGCCCCAGGAAGCTGTGGAAGCTACATCATTAAATAAATTTAAAACGGAAATAGACAGTTTCCTAGAAGTAAAGGGAATTAGGGGTTACGGGGAGCGGGCAGGAAATTGGACATGAAGCTGAGTTCGGATCGGTCAAGGCCCTGTAGGTGGCGGAGAGGGCCCAGGGGCTGAGTGGCCGGGTCCTGCTCCGACTTCTTGTGTTCTTATGTTCTTATGATACAGAGTAAAGCTCCCTCTACACTGTCCCATCAAACACTCCCAGGGTCAGGTACAGGGTTAGATACAGAGTAAAGCTCCCTCTACACTGTCCCATCAAACACTCCCAGAGCAGGTACAGGGTTAGATACAGAGTAAAGCTCCCTCTACACTGTCCCATCAAACACTCCCAGAGCAGGTACAGGGTTAGATACAGAGTAAAGCTCCCTCTACACTGTCCCATCAAATACTCCCAGAGCAGGTACAGGGTTAGATACAGAGTAAAGCTCCCTCTACACTGTCCCATCAAACACTCCCAGAGCAGGTACAGGGTTAGATACAGAGTAAAGCTCCCTCTACACTGTCCCATCAAACACTCCAGGACAGGTACAGCACGGGTTAGATACAGAGTAAAGCTCCCTCTACACTGTCCCATCAAACACTCCCAGAGCAGGTACAGGGTTAGATACAGAGTAAAGCTCCCTCTACACTGTCCCATCAAACACTCCCAGGGTCAGGTACAGGGTTAGATACAGAGTAAAGCTCCCTCTACACTGTCCCATCAAACACTCCCAGGTCAGGTACAGGGTTAGATACAGAGTAAAGCTCCCTCTACACTGTCCCATCAAACACTCCCAGGGTCAGGTACAGGGTTAGATACAGAGTAAAGCTCCCTCTACACTGTCCCATCAAACACTCCCAGGTCAGGTACAGGGTTAGATACAGAGTAAAGCTCCCTCTACACTGTCCCATCAAACACTCCCAGGGCAGGCACAGGGTGAGATACAGAGTAAAGCTCCCTCTACACTGTCCCATCAAACACTCCCAGGTCAGGTACAGGGTTAGATACAGAGTAAAGCTCCCTCTACACTGTCCCATCAAACACTCCCAGGGCAGGTACAGGGTTAGATACAGAGTAAAGCTCCCTCTACACTGTCCCATCAAACACTCCCAGGGTCAGGTACAGGGTTAGATACAGAGTAAAGCTCCCTCTACACTGTCCCATCAAACACTCCAGGGCAGGTACAGGGTTAGATACAGAGTAAAGCTCCCTCTACACTGTCCCATCAAACACTCCCAGGGTCAGGTACAGGGTTAGATACAGAGTAAAGCTCCCTCTACACTGTCCATCAAACACTCCCAGGGCAGGTACAGGGTTAGATACAGAGTAAAGCTCCCTCTACACTGTCCCATCAAACACTCCCAGGGCAGGTACAGGGTTAGATACAGAGTAAAGCTCCCTCTACACTGTCCCATCAAACACTCCCAGGGCAGGTACAGGGTTAGATACAGAGTAAAGCTCCCTCTACACTGTCCCGTCAAACACTCCCAGGGTCAGGTACAGGGTTAGATACAGAGTAAAGCTCCCTCTACACTGTCCCATCAAACACTCCCAGGGTCAGGTACAGGGTTAGATACAGAGTAAAGCTCCCTCTACACTGTCCCATCAAACACTCCCAGGGCAGGTACAGGGTTAGATACAGAGTAAAGCTCCCTCTACACTGTCCCGTCAAACACTCCAGGGCAGGTACAGGGTTAGATACAGAGTAAAGCTCCCTCTACACTGTCCCATCAAACACTCCCAGCAGGACAGGTACAGGGTTAGATACAGAGTAAAGCTCCCTCTGCACCAATCAAAACAACACTGGTAGAGCCTCTGTTTGCCAGATGTGGAGTGCACACTCTCCCCACTCAGGGTACCCCTCCTTTCCCCAACCCCCGATCATTGAGACACAATTTCTCAGAGCCAACTGTACCCGGTGGGGGGGAGGGAGGGGAGGGGGAAGGCGGGGGCAGAGGGGCAGAGGGGGAGGCGGGGGGAGGGGGAGGCGGGAGGGGGAGGCGGGGGGAGGCGGGGAGGAGTGCTGATGTTTAACCGGCTCAAATCCCACAGCTCCCACTGCCTGATCAGAACAACTCGCTGCTTAAAAAAAATGTTTCCTCATCTCCCCTCTGATTCTTTTGCCAATTACCTTAAATCTGTGTCCTCTGGTTACCGACCCTTCTGCCACTGGAAACAGTTTCTCCTTATTTACTCTATTAAAACCCTTCATGATTTTGAACACCTCGATTAAATCTCCCCTTAACCTTCTCTGCTCTAAGGAGAACAACCCCAGCTTCTCCAGTCTCTCCACATAACTGAAGTCCCTCATCCCTGGTATCATTCCAGTAAATCTCCTCTGCACCCTCTCCAAAACCCGAACTGAACAAACTGATGGAGGGGTTGGTGTAATGTGCCAGGAAGATCAGCTCTTGCTGGTGGAGCCAGTTGTTTTGTGAAGGGTGGAACTTGTCGGACCCTCGGACTCACCTGCCATCTGTTGGGCTGTGACCAGCACCAGGAGAACGATGACCAAGAATTTCATGTTGGGATCTCCGAGCTTCTGGCGATCTTAGGGTTCGGTTGTTGCGGAGACTGATTGAGATGTAAACACCTGCCTTGTATTTATACTTTGTCTAAAGAGGAAGTAGAGAGCTGACGATTCTGGAGAAATCTTGAGTAGTCGACAGAAACCACCTGGGGAATTCCTGTGGACCTGAAGAATCTCAGGAACGTTTCACTTCCTGCTCGACCACATTGTTTCATCGCCTCGGAGACCGGCTCTCCCTCTTGACATGAGAAAGGGGAATTTATGGCAACAAGACAAACAACCAAAGGATGGAACTCAATGCCTCAGATGTTGATGGAAGTGAGCAAATCTCTGAGGTTAAAAGCAGCGATTGGAGAGCTGCCAAACCAGGAACAGGTTTCTGGGCGATCGAATGGGCGAGGAATAAGGAAATAGCAGAGAAATTAAACAAATACTTTGTGACTCTCTTCACAGAAAAGGACACAAAAAACCTCCCAGAAATACGAGAGAACCAAGGGTCTGGCAAGAATGAGGAACTGAAAGAAATTAGTATTCGTAAAAAAATACTAGAGAAATTAATGGGACTGAAAGTCATTTCCTTATTCCCCATTATAAATTCTCCTGTCTCTGTCTGTAAGGGACCCACATTTGCCTTCAACAGTCTTTTCCTTTTTACAAACCTATAGAAGCTTTTACAGTCCGTTTTTATGTTTCTCGCTAGTTTACTCTCATATTCTATTTTTCCTCTTTATCAATTTCTTGGTCGTCCTTTGCTGAATTCTAAAATCCCAAGGACCTGATGATCTACATCCCAGGGTTTTGAAAGAAGTGGCTATAGAGATAGTGGATGCATTGATTGTCATCTTCCAAAATTCTATAGATTCTGGAATGGTTCCTGCAGATTGGAGGGTGGCAAATGTAACCCCATTATTTAAGAAAGGAGAGAGAGAAAAAACAGGGAACTACAGACCTGTTAGCCTGAAATCAGTAGTGGGGAAAATGCTAGAATCTATTGTAAAGGATGTGATAACATGTCACTCAGAAAATAATAATAGGATTTGGCAGGGTCAACATGGATTTACGAAATGGAAATCATGTTTGACAAATCTATTGGAGTTCTTTGAGGATGTAACTAGTAGAATAGATAAGGGGGAACCAGTGGACATGGTGTATGTGGATTTTCAGAAGGCTTTCAATAAGGTCCCACACAGGAGGTTGGTGAACAAAGTTAGAGCACATGGAATTGAGGGTAATATACTGGCATGGATTGAGAATTGGTTAACAGACAGGAAACAGTAGGAATAAACGGGTCTTTTTCACTAAAGAGTGACAAATCCCCAGGACCAGATGGTTTCCATCCCAGGGTTTTAAAGGAAGTAGGTGAGCACATTGCGGATGCCCTAACTATAATCTTTCAAAGTTCTCTAGATTCAGGAACTGTCCCTCTAGATTGGAAAATTGCACATGTCACTCCGCTTTTTAAGAAAGGTGAGAGGGGGAAACCAGGGAATTATAGACCAGTTAGCCTAACATCTGTTGTGGGGAAAATGCTGGAGTCTATAATTAAGGATAGGGTGACTGAACACCTCGAGAATTTTCAGTTAATCAGAGCGAGCCAGCATGGATTTGTGAAAGGTAGGTCGTGCCTGACAAACCTGATTGAATTTTTTGAAGAGGTGACTAAAGTAGTGGACAGGAGAATAATAATGGATGTTATTTATATGGACTTCCAGAAGGCATTTGATAAAGTCCCACATAAGAGACTGTTAGCTAAGATAGAAGCCCATGGAATCGAGGGAAAAGTACGGACTTGGTTAGGAAGTTGGCTGAGCGAAAGGCGACAGAGAGTAGGGATAATGGGTAAGTATTCACATTGGCAGGATGTGACTGGTGGAGTCCCACAGGGATCTGTGTTGGGGCCTCAATTATTTACAATATTTATTAACGACTTAGATGAAGGCATAGAAAGTCTCATATCTAAGTTTGCCGATGACACAAAGATTGGTGGCATTGTAAGCAGTGTAGATGAAAACATAAAATTACAAAGGGATATTGATAAATTAGGTGAATGGGCAAAACTGTGGCAAATGGAATTCAATGTAGGCAAATGTGAGGTCATCCACTTTGGATCAAAAAAGGATAGAACAGGGTACTTTCTAAATGGTAAAAAGTTAAAACCAGTGGATGTCCAAAGGGACTGAGGGGTTCAGGTACATAGATCATTGAAGTGTCATGAACAGGTGCAGAAAATAATCAATAAGGCTAATGGAATGCTGGCCTTTATATCTAGAGGACTGGAGTACAAGGGGGCAGAGGTTATGCTGCAGCTATACAAAACTCTGGTTAGACCGCACCTGGAGTACTGTGAGCAGTTCTGGGCACCGCACCTTCGGAAGGACATATTGGCCTTGGAGGGAGTGCAGCGTAGGTTTACTAGAATGATACCCAGACTTCAAGGGTTAAGTTACGAGGAGAGATTACACAAATTGGGGTTGTATTCTCTGGAGATCAGAAGGTTAAGGGGTGATCTGATCGAAGTTTATAAGATATTAAGGGGAACAGATAGGGTGGATAGAGAGAAACTATTTCTGCTGGTTGGGGATTCTGGGAGTAGGGGGCACAGTCTAAAAATTAGAGCCAGACCTTTCAGGAGTGAGATTAGAAAACATTTCTACACACAAAGGGTGGTAGAAGTTTGGAACTCTCTTCCGCAAACGGCAATTGATACTAGCTCAATTGCTAATTTTAAATCTGAGATAGATAGCTTTTTGGCAACCAAAGGTATTAAGGGATATGGGCCAAAGGCAGGTATATGGAGTTAGATCACAGATCAGCCATGATCTTATCAAATGGCGGAGCAGGCACGAGGGGCTGAATGGCCTACTCCTGATCCTATATTCCTATGTTCAGGTTGGCAGACTGTGCTTGGGCCCCAGCTATTCACAATATATATCAATGATTTGGATGAGGGAACCAAATGTAATATTTCCAAGTTTGCTGATGACACAAAACTAGGTGAGAATGTGAGTTATGAGGAAGATGCAAAGAGGTTTCAAAGGGATATAGACAGGCTAAGTGAGTGGGCAAGAACATGGCAGATGGAATATAATGTGGAAAAATGTGAAGTTATCCACTTTGGTAGGAAAAACAGAAATGCAGAGTATTTTTTAAATGGTGAGAGATTGGGAAATGTTGATGTTCAAAGGGACCTGGGTGTCCTTGTACACCAGTCACTGAAAGCAAACATGCAGGTACAGCAAGCAATTAGGAAGATTTGAATACAGGAGTAAAGATGTCTTACTGCAGTTATACAGGGCCTTGGTGAGACCACACCTGGAGTATTGTGTACAATTTTGGTCTCCTTACCTAAGAAAGGATATACTTGCCATAGAGGGAGTGCAACGAAGGTTCCCCTGACTGATTCCTGGGATGGCGGGATTGTCGTATAGAAACATAGAACAAAGGAGCAGGAGTAGGCCATTCGGCCCTTCGAGCCTGCTATGCCATTCAATATGATCATGGCTGATCCTCTATCTCAATACCATATTCCCGCTCTCTCCCCATACCCCTTGATGCCTTTTGTGTCTAGAAATCTATCCAGCTCCTTCTTAAATATATTCAGTGACTTGGCCTCCACAGCCTTCTGTGGTAGAGAATTCCACAGGTTCACCACCCTCTGAGTGAAGAAATTTCTCCTCATCTCAGTCCTAAATGTCCTACCCCATATCCTGAGACTGTGACCCCTCGTTCTGGACCCCCAGCCAGGGGAAACATCCTCCCTGCATCCAGTCTGTCTAGCCCTGTCAGAATTTTATATGTTTCAATGAGGTCCCCTCCCATTCTTCTAAACTCTCGTGAATACAGGCCTAGTCGACCCAATCTCTCCTCATACGTCAGTCCTGCCATCCCAGGAATCAGTCTGGTGAACCTTCGCTGCACTCCCTCTATGGCAAGGACATCCTTTCTTAGGTAAGGAGACCAAAACTGCACACAATACTCCAGGTGTGGTCTCACCAAGGCCCTGTATAACTGCAGTAAGACATCCCTGCTCCTGTACTCAAATCCTCTTGCAATGAAGGCCAACATACCATTCGCCTTCCTAACTGCTTGCTGCACCTGCATGTTTGCTTTCAGTGACTGGTGTACAAGGACACCCAGGTCCCTTTGTACATCAACATTTCCCAATCTATCACCATTTAAATAATACTCTGCCTTTCTGTTTCTCCTTCCGAAGTAGATAACTTCACATTTATCCACATTATACTTCATCTGCCATGTATTTGCCCACTCACTCAACTTGTCTAAATCGCCTTGAAGCCTCTTTGCATCCTCCCCACAACTCACATTCCCACCTAGTTTTGTGTAGTCAGCAATCTTGGTTCCCTCATCCAAATCATTGATATATATTGTGAATAGCTGGGGCCCAAGCACTGATCCCTGCGGTACCCCACTAGTCACTGCCTGCCACCCGGAAAAAGACCCGTTTATTCCCACTCTCTATTTCCTGTCTGTCAACCAATTCTCAATCCATGCCAGTATATTCCCCCCAATCCCATGTGCTTTAATTTTGCACACTAACCTCTTATGTGGGAATTGATCAAAGGCCTTCTGAAAATCTAAGTAAAGTTTGAGGAGAGATTGAGTAGACTAATAGATTGAGTAGATTGAGTTCCTAGAGATTAGAAGAATGAGAGGTGATCTCACTGAAACATATAAAATTCTTACAGGGCTCGACCGGGTAGATGCAGGGAGGATGTTTCCCCTGGCTGGGGAGTCTAGAACCAGGGGTCACAGTCTCAGAATACGTGGTCGTCTATTTAGGACTGAGATGAGGAGAAATTTCTTCACTCAGAGGGTGGTGAATCTTTGGAATTCTCTACCACAGAGGGCTGTGGAGGCTCAGTCATTGAGTACATTCAAAACAGAGATCGATAGATTTCTAGATATTAAAGTCATCAAGGAATATGGGGATAGTGCAGGAAAATGGCGTTGAGGTAGAAGATCAGCCATCATCTGATTGAATGGCGGAGCAGGCTCGAGGGGCCGGATGGTCAACTCCTGCTCCTATTTTCTATGTTCTTGTTTTTATGTTCTTATGATTGCTCTAGAGAGGGGACAGAGGAGATTTACGAGGATGTGGCCAGGACTGGAGAGTTTTACCTATGAGGAAAGATTGGATAGGCCGGGGTCCTTTTCTTTGGGAACAGAGGAGGCTGAGGGGAGATTTAATTGAGGTGTATAAAATAATGAGGGGCCCAGATAGATTGGATAGGAAGGACCTATTTCCCTTAGCAGAGGGGTCAGTGACCAGGGGGCATAGACTTAAAGTAATTGGTAGAAGGATTAGAGGGGAGCTGAGGAAAAATGTTTTCACCCAGAGGGTGGTGGGGGTCTGCAACTCACGGCCTGAGAGGGTGGGAGAGGCAGAAACCCTCAACTCATTTAAAAAGTACCTGGATGTGCACGTGAAGAGCCGAAACCCACAGGGCTACGGGCCAAGTGCTGGAAAGTGGGATTAAACTCTTTCTCAGCCGGCACGGACACGATTGGCTGAATGGCCTCCTTCAGTACCATAAATTTCTATGATTCTTTGAAATAGAGGCACAGAGTACAAAAGCAAGGAAGTTATGCTAAACCTTTATAAAACACGGGTTAGGCCTGAGCTGGAGTATTGTGTTCATTTCTGGGCACCGCACTTTAGGAAGGATGTGAAGGCCTTAGAGAGGGTGCAGAGGAGATTTACTGGAATGGTCCCAGGGATGAGGGACTTCAGTTATGTGGAGAGACTGGAGAAGCTGGGGTTGTTCTCCTTAGAACAGAGAAGGTAAAGGGGAGATTTAATTGAGGTGTTCAAAATCATGAGGGGTTTTGATAGAGTAAATAAGGAGAAACTGTTTCCAGTGGCAGAAGGGTCGGTAACCAGAGGACACAGATTTAAGGTAACTGGCAAAAAAAACAGTTGGGAGATGAAGAGAAATGTTTTTACGCAGCGAGTTGTTCTGATCTGGAACGCGGTGGAAGCAGATTCAATAATAACTTTCAAAAGGGAATTGGAGAAATACTGGAAGGGAAAAATTTGCAGGGCTCTGGGGAAAGAGCGGGGGAGTGGGACTAATTGGAGAGCTCTTTCAAAGAGTCAGCACAGGCATGATGGGCTGAATGGCCTCCTTCTGTGCTGTATCATTCCACAATTCTATGATTCTATGATAAAACTCCCTCTACGCTGTCCCATCAAACACTCCCAGGGCAGGTACAGGGTTAGATACAGAGTAAAGCTCCCTCTACACTGTCCCATCAAACACTCCCAGGGCAGGTACAGCACGGGTTAGATACAGAGTAAAGCTCCCTCTGCACTGTCCCATCAAACACTCCCAGGGCAGGTACAGGGTTAGATACAGAGTAAAGTTCCCTCTACACTGTCCCATCAAACACTCCCAGGTCAGGTACAGGGTTAGATACAGAGTAAAGCTCCCTCTACACTGTCCCATCAAACACTCCCAGGGCAGGTACAGCGCAGGGTTAACTGTGGAGTCGAGCCTGGGGAGGTGCCTTTAATCATGTTTGGTGGAGTGTTGTGTTGCAGGATCCTGGTTTTCAGTGACAGGTGTGAGGTGTGTTTGATTCCACAGAGCTGCCGCTGGTCAGACATTTCATCACCTGGGATGTGATGCCAACATTCTGGTTTTATTGGATGCCATTGAATGAGGTAGTGAGATGGCTGCAAATTCCCCTTTTGAAATAACCAATTCCTGAACTCGCCTTACTCCAGCCAGAAATCAGGTTACACCCGACTTGCATCAAATTACCCTGGTGTACAGTCAATAAACAAGTGTAGAGATTAAAGGCACAGTGTCCCTGACATAAATGGAGTCCGAGTTACTTTAACAGCAGTTATCTAACGCAGCTCCGAGAGCCACCTCACAACGAACTGACAGTCACAGAATCATAGAATGGTTACAACACAGAAGGAGGCCATTCGGCCCATCGGGCCTGTGCCGGCTCTCTCTGCCATAGCAACCCAGCGAGTCCCACTCCCCTGCTCTTTCCCCGTACCCCTGCAAATTTTTCTCCTTCAGGTAGCTATCTAATTCCTTTTTGAAAGCCACAATTGAATCTGCCTCCACCACCCCCTCGGGCAATGCATTCCAGATCCTAACCACTCGCTGTGTAAAAAAGTTTTTCCTCATGTCACCTTTGGTTCTTTTGCCGATCACCTTAAACCTGTGTCCCCTGGTTCACGACCCTTCTGCCAGTGGGAACGGTTTTTCTTTATTTACTTTGTCTGGACCCTTCGTGATTTTGAACACCTCGATCAAATCTTCTCTGCTCTAGGGAGAACAACCCCAGCTTTTCCAGTCTATACACGTAACTAAAGTCCCTCATCCCTGGAACCATTTTAGTAAATCTCTTCTGCACCCTCTCTAAGGCCTTCACATCTTTCCTAAAGTGCGGTGCCCAGAACTGGACACAATACTCCAGTTGGGGCCGAACCAGTGTTTTATAAAGGTTCATCATGACTTCCTTGCTTTTGTACTCTGTGCCTCTATTTATAAAGCCCAGGATCCCGTATGCTTTTTTAGCCGCTTTCTCAACCTGCCCTGCCACATTAAACGACCTGTGCACATCTACCCCCAGATCCCTCTGTTCCTCCACCCCCTTTAGAGTTTATATTGCCTCTCCTCGTTCTTCCTACCAAAACATATCACTTCACACTTCTCAGTGTTAAATTTCATCTGCCATGTGTCCGCCCATGCCACCAGCCTGTCTATATCCTCTTGAAGTCTATCACTATCCTCCTCACTGTTCACTACACTTCCAAGTTTTGTGTCACCCGCAAATTTTGAAATTGTGCCCTGTACACCCAAGTCTAAGTCATTAATATATATCAAGAAAAGCAGTGGTCCCAGCACTGACCCCTGGGGAACACCACTGTACACCTCCCTCCAGTCCGAAAAACAACCGTTCACCACTACTCTCTGTTTCCTGTCCCTTAGCCAATTCTGTATCCATGCTGCCACTGCCCTTTTATTCCATGGGCTTCAATTTTATTGATAAGCCTATTATGCGGCACTTTATCAAACTCCATTTGAAAGTCCATATACACCACATCAACTGCATTGCCCTCATCGACCCTCTCTGTTACCTCATCAAAAAACTCAATCAAGTTAGTTAAACACGATTTGCCTTTAACAAATCCGTGCTGGCTTTCCCTAATCAATCCACACTTGTCCAAGTGACTGTTAATTCTGTCCCGGATTATCGTTTCTAAAAGTTTCCCCACCACTGAGGTTAAACTGACTGGCCTGTAGTTGCTGGGTTTATCCTTACACCTTTTTTGAACAAGGGTGTAACATTTGCAATTCTCCAGTCCTCTGGCACCACCCCCCGTATCTAAGGATGATTGAAAGATTGGCCAGTACCTCCGCAATTTCCACCCTTACTTCCCTCAGCAACCTACGATGCATCACATCTGGACCGGGTGACTTATCTACTTTAAGTACAGCTGGCCTTTCAAGTACCTCCTCTTTATCAATTTTTAGCCCATCCGGTATCTCAACTATCTCTTCACTTACTGTGATTTTGGCAGCATCTTCTTCCTTGGTAAAGACAGATACAAAGTACTCATTTAGTACCTCGACCATGCCCTCTGCCTCCATGAGTAGATCTCCTTTATGGTCCCTAATCGGCCCCACCCCTCCTCTTACTACCCGTTTATTGTTTACATGCCTGTAGAAGACTTTTGGATTCCCTTTTATGTTGGCCGCCAGTCTATTCTCATACTCTCTCTTTGCCCCTCTTATTTCCTTTTTCACTTCCCCTTTGGACTTTCTATATTCTGCCTGGTTCTCACTTGTGATACCAACCTGACATCTGTCATATGCCCCTTTTTTCCGTTTCATCTTACTCTCTATCTCTTTTGTCATCCAGGGAGCTCTGGCGTTAGTTGCCCTCCTTTCCCCCTCGTGGGAATGTACCCAGACTGTACCCGAACCATCTTCTCCTTAAAGGCCGTCCACTGTTCAATTACAGTTTAGCCTGCCAATCTTTGATTCCAATTTACCCGGGCCAGATCTGTTCTCATCCCACTGAAATTGGCCCTCCTCCAATTGAGTATTTTTACTTTAGAGTGGTCCTGTCCTTTTCCATAACTAATCTAAACCTTATGATACTATGATCGCTGTTCCCTAAATGTTCCACCACTGACACTTGCTCCACTTGGCCCGCCTCCTTCCTCAGAACCAGATCCAGCAATGCCTCCTTCCTCGTCGGGCCAGAAACGTACTGGTCAGGAAAGTTCTCCTGAACACACTTCAAAAATTATTCCCTTCTTTGCCCCTTATATTATTACTATCTCAGTTGAGTAGAATACTCTCTTAGAAGAATGAGAGGTGATCTCATTGAAACATATCAGATTCTGAGGGGGATTGACAGGGTAGATGCTGAGAGGCTGTTTCCCCTGGCTGGAGAGTCTAGAACTGGTCGCATAGTCTCAGGATAAGGGGTCGGCCATTTAAGACTGAGATGAGGGGGAATTTCTTCACTCACAAGGTTGTGAATCTTTGGAATTCTCTACCCCAGAGGGCTGTGGATGCTGAGTCACTGAATATATTCAAGGCTGAGATGGATAGATTTTTGGGCTCTAGGGGAATCCAGGGTTATGGGGATTGAGCGGGAAAGTTAAGGTCGAAGATCAGTCATGATCTGATTGAATGGCGGAGCAGGCTCGAGGGGCCGAATGGCCTACTCCTGCTCCTATTTCTTATGTTCAGTCTATATTAGGATAGTTGAAGTCCCCCTGTTATTACCACTCTATGGCTTTTGCACCTCTCTGTAGTCTCCCTGCAAATTTGCTCCTCTGTATCCTTCTCACTAGTTGGTGGCCTATAGAATACACCCAGTAGTGTAATAGAGTCATAGAGAGTCATAGAGTTATACAGCACGGATAGAGGCCCTTCGGCCCATCGTGTCCGCGCCGGCCATCAAGCCCTGTCTACTCTAATCCCATATTCCAGCATTTGGTCCGTAGCCTTGTATGCTATGGCATTTCAAGTGCTCATCCAAATGCTTCTTGAATGTTGTGAGGGTTCCTGCCTCCACAACCCTTTCAGGCAGTGAGTTCCAGACTCCAACCACCCTCTGGGTGAAAAAGTTCTTTCTCAAATCCCCTCTAAACCTCCCGCCTTTTACCTTGAATCTATGTCCCCTTGTTATAGAACCCTCAACGAAGGGAAAAAGCTCCTTAGTATCCATCCTATCTGTGCCCCTCATAATTTTGTACACCTCAATCATGTTCCCCCTCAGCCTCCTCTGCTCCAAGGAAAACAAACCCAATCTTCCCAGTCTCTCTTCATAGCTGAAGCGCTCCAGCCCTGGTAACATCCTGGTGAATCTCCTCTGCACCCTCTCCAAAGCGATCACATCCTTCCTGTAGTGTGGCGACCAGAACTGCACACAGTACTCCAGCTGTGGCCTAACCAGTGTTTTATACAGCTCCATCATAACCTCCTTGCTCTTATATTCTATGCCTCGGCTAATAAAGGCAAGTATCCCATATGCCTTCTTTACCACCTTATCTACCTGTTCCGCCGCCTTCAGGGATCTGTGAACTTGCACACCAAGATCCCTCTGACCCTCTGTCTTGCCTAGGGTCCTCCCATTCATTGTGTATTCCCTTGCCTTGTTAGTCCCTCCAAAGTGCATCACCTCGCACTTTTCCGGGTTAAATTCCATTTGCCACTGTTCCGCCCATCTGACCATCCCATCTATATCGTCCTGCAGATTGAGGCTATCCTCCTCGCTATTTACCACCCTACCAATTTTTGTATCATCAGCGAACTTACTGATCATACCTTTTACATTCATATCCAAGTCGTTAATGTAGACCACAAACAGCAAGGGACCCAGCACCGATCCCTGTGGTACCCCACTGGCCACAGGCTTCCAGTCACAAAAACAACCTTCGACCATCACCCTCTGCCTTCTGCCACTAAGCCAGTTTTGTATCCAAAGTGCCAAGGCACCCTGGATTCCATGGGCTCGTACCTTCTTGACCAGTCTCCTGTGGGGGACTTTATCGAAGGCCTTACTGAAATCCATGTATACCACATCCACTGCGTTACCCTCATCCACACGCCTAGTCACCCCCTCAAAAAATTCAATCAAATTAGTCAGACATGATCTTCCCTTGACAAAGCCATGTTGACTATCCCTGATTAATCCTTGCTTCTCCAAGTGGAGACTAATTTTGTCCTTCAGAATTTTTTCCAATAATTTTCCTACCACTGATGTTAGGCTCACTGGCCTGTAGTTCCCCGGTTTTTCCCTACTCCCCTTCTTAACTCTAACCAAATAGATTCTGTCCTTGACCCCTCCAGGACACCCGCTCTCTCCAGCACTGCAATATTCTCCTTAATCAATACTGCCACCTCCCCCCCTCCTTTCTTTCCTTCCCCATCGTTCCTGAACACCTTGTATCCAGGAATATTTAGTACCCAATCCGGCCCTTTTTTGAGCCGGGTCTCCGTTATCGCCATGACATCATATTCCCATGTGGCTATTTGTGTCTGAAGCTCACCAACCTTGTTTACTACACTTCATGCATTTACACACACACCGTAAACCTATCTTAGACCTTCTTGTACTCTCTCTTAGTCTGATCCCACCTAATACTGTACTATTTCTTGCTCCAGTGCTATCTGTCTCTCCCAGTCCTTTGTGGACCTTGTTTCTCCTTTCCAATGCTACATCCTGGTGCCCATCCCCCCACCAAATTAGTTTAAACGCTCCCCACAGCACCAGTGAACCTCCCCGCGAGGACATTGGTCCCAGCTCTGTTGAGGTGTAAATCATCCGGCCTGTACAGGTCCCACCCCCCCCAGAACCGGTCCCAGTGTCCCAGGAGTCTAAACCCCTCCCTCCTGCACCATCTCTCCAGCCACGCATTCATCTGCTCTATCCTCCGATTTCTATTCTCACTAGCGGGAGGCACCGGGAGTAATCCGGAGATTACTACCTTTGACGTCCTGTTTTTTAATCTTTTTCCGAGCTCTCTCATATCTGCCTGCAGGACCTCATCCCTTTTTCTACCTGTGTCGTTGGTACCGAGATGGACCACGACCTCTGGCTGTTCACCCTCTCCCTCCAGAATGTTCTGCAGCTGCTCAGTGACATCCCTGACCCTGGCACCAGGGAGGCAACTTACCATCCTGGAATCATGTCTGTGGCCGCAGGAACGCCTGTCTGTTCCCCTAACTATAGAATCCCCTATCGCTATCGCTCTCCTGACCTTCCTCCTCCCCACCCTGTACAGCTGAGCCACCCATGGTGCTGTGGACTTGGGTCTGGCTGCAGTCCCCAGAGGAACCCTCTCCCCCACCAGTGGTTAGAGAGTGAGATGCACTCAGGGGACTCCTGCACTACCTGCCTGGTCCTCCTTGTCTGGCGGTCACCCAGTCCCTCTCTGCCTGCACTCTCTTAATCTGCGGGGTGACCACCTCCTGAAACGTGCTGTCCACGAAACTCTCAGCCTCGCGGATGCTCTGCAGTGACGCCAGCTGCTGCTCAAGCTCCGAGACCCGGAGCTCGAGCTCCCCCAGCTGACGATGCTTCCTGCACCTGTGGTTGTCCAGGATATGGGAAGCCTCCTGGAGTTCCCACATGGCACAGGCCGTGCATTCGACAAGAATGAGCTGCCCTGCCATGCCTCGCTTTATTAGATTATTAACTAAACTTAACAAAAATAAAATGAAGACTAAAAAAAACACTCACCAACTACTCACCAATCAGTTCCGTCCCTTGTGCTGATGTCACTTTAGGTTTTTGCCTCGCTCCCTGGGCCTCGCTTTTTACCTGTTCCGATGTTCTGACGCTCCCATGTTCCGATGTTCTGACGCTCCCATGTTCCGATGTTCCGACGCTCCCATGTTCCCATGTTCCGACCCTCCCATGTTCTGACACTCCCATGTTCCGATGTTCCGACGCTCCCATGTTCCCATGTTCCGACCCTCCCATGTTCTGACACTCCCATGTTCCGACGTTCCGACGCTCCCATGTTCCGATGTTCCGACGCTCCCATGTTCCCATGTTCCGACCCTCCCATGTTCCGACGCTCCCATGTTCC
The DNA here is from genome assembly GCF_035084215.1 of Heptranchias perlo. Taxonomy (NCBI): domain Eukaryota; kingdom Metazoa; phylum Chordata; class Chondrichthyes; order Hexanchiformes; family Hexanchidae; genus Heptranchias; species Heptranchias perlo. The sequence goes on from NW_027139434.1 coordinate 152,537, forward strand.
GATGTTCCGACGCTCCCATGTTCCGATGTTCCGACGCTCCCATGTTCCGACGCTCCCATGTTCCGATGTTCCGACGCTCCCATGTTCCGATGTTCCGACACTCCCATGTTCCGATGTTCCGACGCTCCCATGTTCCGACGCTCCCATGTTCCGACGCTCCCATGTTCCGATGTTCCGACGCTCCCATGTTCCGACGCTCCCATGTTCCGACGCTCCCATGTTCCGATGTTCCGACGCTCCCATGTTCCGACGCTCCCATGTTCCGACGCTCCCATGTTCCGATGTTCCGACGCTCCCATGTTCCGATGTTCCGACACTCCCATGTTCCGATGTTCCGACGCTCCCATGTTCCGACGCTCCCATGTTCCGACCCTCCCATGTTCCGATGTTCCGATGTTCCGACACTCCGATGCTCCAATGCTCCGTCCCCCGTGTCTCGCAGGTCCGCGCTCGCTCTGCACTCCAGGCTTCCATGTCAAGAAACATTGAGAGTCAACCATGCAGCAGGGACAGGGGACCTGTCTGAGTCTGTCCCCGCTCTCCGAGACCCTCAGTCTGTCCCCGCTCTCCGAGACCCTCTGTCTGTCCCCGCTCTCCGAGACCCTCAGTCTGTCCCCGCTCTCCGAGACCCTCAGTCTGTCCCCACTCTCCGAGACCCTCAGTCTGTCCCCGCTCTCCGAGACCCTCAGTCTGTCCCCGCTCTCCGAGACCCTCAGTCTGTCCCCGCTCTCCGAGACCCTCAGTCTGTCCCCGCTCTCCGAGACCCTCAGTCTGTCCCCACTCTCCGAGACCCTCAGTCTGTCCCCGCTCTCTGAGACCCTCAGTCTGTCCCCACTCTCCGAGACCCTCAGTCTGTCCCCGCTCTCCGAGACCCTCAGTCTGTCCCCGCTCTCCGAGACCCTCAGTCTGTCCCCGCTCTCCGAGACCCTCAGTCTGTCCCCGCTCTCCGAGACCCTCAGTCTGTCCCCGCTCTCCGAGACCCTCAGTCTGTCCCCGCTCTCCGAGACCCTCAGTCTGTCCCCGCTCTCCGAGACCCTCAGTCTGTCCCCACTCTCCGAGACCCTCAGTCTGTCCCCGCTCTCTGAGACCCTCAGTCTGTCCCCACTCTCCGAGACCCTCAGTCTGTCCCCGCTCTCCGAGACCCTCAGTCTGTCCCCGCTCTCCGAGACCCTCAGTCTGTCCCTACTCTCCGAGACCCTCAGTCTGTCCCCACTCTCCGAGACCCTCAGTCTGTCCCCGCTCTCCGAGACCCTCAGTCTGTCCCCGCTCTCCGAGACCCTCAGTCTGTCCCCGCTCTCCGAGACCCTCAGTCTGTCCCCGCTCTCCGAGACCTGAAAAAGTGACAAATCCCCAGGACCAGATGGTTTCCATCCCAGGGTTTTAAAGGAAGTAGGTGAGCACAATGCGGATGCCCTAACTATAATCTTTCAAAGTTCTCTAGATTCAGGAACTGTCCCTCTAGATTGGAAAATTGCACATGTCACTCCGCTTTTTAAGAAAGGAGAGGGAATCCAAGGAATTATAGACCAGTTAGCCTAACATCTGTTGTGGGGAAAATGCTGGAGTCTATAATTGAGGATAGGGTGACTGAACACCTCGAGAATTTTCAGTTAATCAGAGAGAGCCAGCATGGATTTGTGAAAGGTAGGTCGTGCCTGACAAACCTGATTGAATTTTTTGAAGAGGTGGCTAAAGTAGTGGACAGGGGAATGTCAATGGATGTTATTTCTATGGACTTCCAGAAGGCATTTGATAAAGTCCCACATACGAGACTGTTAGCTAAGATAGAAGCCCATGGAATCGAGGGAAAAGTACGGACTTGGTTAGGAAGTTGGCTGAGCGAAAGGCGACAGAAAGTAGGGATAATGGGAAGGTACTCACGTTGGCAGGATGTGACTAGTGGAGTCCCACAGGGATCTGTCTTGGGGCCTCAATTATTCACAATATTTATTAACGACTTAGATGAAGGCATAGAAAGTCTCATATCTAAGTTTGCCGATGATACAAAGATTGGTGGCATTGTAAGCAGTGTAGATGAAAACATAAAATTACAAAGCGATATTGATAGATTAGGTGAATGGGCAAAACTGTGGCAAATGGAATTCAATGTAGGCAAATGTGAGGTCATCCACTTTGGATCAAAAAAGGATAGAACAGGGTACTTTCTAAATGGTAAAAAGTTAAAAACAGTGGATGTCCAAAGGGACTGAGGGGTTCAGGTACATCGATCATTGAAGTGCCATGAACAGGTGCAGAAAATAATCAATAAGACTAATGGAATGCTGGCCTTTATATCTAGAGGACTGGAGTACAAGGGGGCAGAAGTTATGCTGCAGCTATACAAAACTCTGGTTAGACCGCACCTGGAGTACTGTGAGCAGTTCTGGGCACCGCACCTTCGGAAGGACATATTGGCCTTGGAGGGAGTGCAGCGTAGGTTTACTAGAATGATACCCAGACTTCAAGGGTTAAGTTACGAGGAGAGATTACACAAATTGGGGTTGTATTCTCTGGAGTTTCGAAGGTTAAGGGGTGATCTGATCGAAGTTTATAAGATATTAAGGGGAACGGATAGGGTGGATAGAGAGAAACTATTTCCGCTGGTTGGGGATTCTAGGAGTAGGGGGCACAGTCTAAAAATTAGAGCCAGACCTTTCAGGAGTGAGATTAGAAAACATTTCTACACACAAAGGGTGGTAGAAGTTTGGAACTCTCTTCCGCAAACGGCAATTGATACTAGCTCAATTGCTAAATTTAAATCTGAGATAGATAGCTTTTTGGCAACCAAAGGTATTAAGGGATATGGGCCAAAGGCAGGTATATGGAGTTAGATCACAGATCAGCCATGATCTTATCAAATGGCGCAGCAGGCACGAGGGGCTGAATGGCCTCCTCCTGTTCCTATGTTCCTATATTCCCTCTCCGAGAACCTCTGTCTGTCCCCACTCTCTGAGACCCTCTGTCTGTCCCCACTCTCCGAGACCCTCAGTCTGTCCCCCCTCTCTGAGACCCTCTGTCTGTCCCCCCTCTCCGAGACCCTCTGTCCGTCCCCCCTCTCCGAGACCCTCAGTCTGTCCCCCCTCTCTGTGACACTCTGTCTGTCCCCCCTCTCCGAGACCCTCTGTCTTTACCCCCTCTCCGAGACCCTCAGTCTGTCCCCACTCTCCGAGACCCTCAGTCTGTCCCCCCTCTCTGAGACCCTCTGTCTGTCCCCCCTCTCCGAGACCCTCTGTCTGTCCCCCCTCTCCGAGACCCTCAGTCTGTCCCCCCTCTCTGAGACCCTCTGTCTGTCCCCCCTCTCCGAGACCCTCTGTCTGTCCCCCCTCTCCGAGACCCTCAGTCTGTCCCCCCTCTCTGAGACCCTCTGTCTGTCCCCCCTCTCCGAGACCCTCTGTCTGTCCCCCCTCTCCGAGACCCTCAGTCTGTCCCCCCTCTCCGAGACCCTCTGTCTGTCCCCCCTCTCCGAGACCCTCTGTCTGTCCCCACTCTCCGAGACCCTCAGTCTGTCCCCACTCTCCGAGACCCTCTGTCTGTCCCCCCTCTCCGAGACCCTCTGTCTGTCCCCACTCTCCGAGACCCTCAGTCTGTCCCCACTCTCCGAGACCCTCAGTCTGATATCAGTGTAACAGTTGACAGTATTATTGTAACTAGCTGAAGCAAGCTTAGGACCCATGAATCAGAACACAGATTCTGGTTAAATTTAGTCAAGTTTATTCTCTGTCTTCTCTCCTCACTGTGAAACCATAGAATCACAGAAAGTTACGGCACAGAAGGAGGCCATTCAGCCCATCGTGTCCGTGCCGGCCAATAAAGAGCCAACCGGCCTAATCCCACTTTCCAGCACTTGGTCCGTAGCCCTGTGGGTTTCGGCTCTTCAGGGGCACGTCCAAGTACTTTTTAAATGAGTTGAGGGTTTCTGCCTCTCCCACCCTCTCAGGCAGTGAGTTCCAGACCCCCACCACCCTCTGGGGGAAAACATTTCTCCTCAGCTCCCCTCTAATCCTTCTACCAATCACTTTAAATCTATGCCCCCTGGTCACTGACCCCTCTGCTAAGGGAAATAGATCCTCCCTATCCACTCTATCTGGGCCCCTCATAATTTTACACACCTCAATTAAATCTCCCCTCAGCCTCCTCTGTTCCAAAGAAAACAACCCCAGCCGATCCAATCTTTCCTCATAGCTAAAATTCTCCAGTCCTGGCAACATCCTCGTAAATCTCCTCTGTACCCTCTCTAGTGCAATCACATCCTTCCTGTAATGTGGTGACCAGAACTGTACACAGTACTCAAACTGTGGCCTAACCAGTGTTTTATACAGTTCCAGCATAACCTCCCTGCTCTTATATTCTATTCCTTGGCTAATAAAGGAAAGTATCCCGAATGCCTTCTTAACCACCTTATCTACCTGTCCTGCTACCTTCAGGGATCTGTGGACATGCACTCCAAGGTCCCTTTGTTCCTCTACTCCTCTCAGTATCCTCCCATTTATTGTGTATTCCCTTGCCTTGTTTGCCCTCCCCAAATGCATTACCTCACACTTCTCCGGATTGAATTCCATTTGCCACTTTTCTGCCCACCTGACCAGTCCATTGATATCTTCCTGCAGTCTACAGCTTTCCTCCTCACTATCAACCGCACGGCCTATATTTGTATAATCCGCAAACTTCTTAATCATGCCCCCTACGTTTAAGTCCAAATTATTAATAATTAATATGTACCACAAAAAGCATGGGACCCAGTACTGAGCCTTGCGGCACCCCACTGGAAACAGCCTTCCAGTCACAAAAACACCCATCGACCATTACCCTTTGCTTCCTGCCACTGGGCCAATTTTGGATCCAACTTGTCACTTTCCCTTGGATCCCATGGGCTTTTACTTTTCTGACCAGTCTGCCGTGTGGGACCTTGTTGAGTAGAATGGGCCGATACTCTCTCGAGTTTAGAAGAATGAGAGGTGATCTCATTGAAACATTTAAGATTCTGAGAGGGATTGACAGGGTAGATGCTGAGAGATTGTTTCCCCTGGCTGGAGAGTCTAGAACTAGACACATAGTCTCAGGATAAGGGGTCGGACATTCAAGACTGAGATGAGGAGGAATTTCTTCACTCAGAGGGTTGTGAATCTTTGGAATTCTCTACCCCAGAGGGCTGTGGATGCTGAGTTACTGAATATATTCAAGACTGAGATGGATAGATTTTTGGACTCGGGGGAATCAAGGGATATGGGGATCGGGCAGGAAAGTAGAGTTGAGGTCGAAGATCAGCCATGATCTGATTGAATCTTATTGAATGTCGAGCAGACTCGAGGGGCCGAATGGCTGAGCCCTGCACCACCAGCCGTGTCGACTGCTCCATACACGACACCCCCATCACCCACAAAACAACAAACTCTTTCAATCAGTATTCAACTCTTCCTCTCACCCTGACACATTATCACTGTTTCAAGCCGCCCACCCACAATTCACAGGCCACACACACTGGCAGCTATTCAACCATGACAGGCACATCCGCTTTCTTGCAGGAGAAGGTGGCGCATAACAAGAGGCAGCAAGTGGCCGTGGCATTTAGCCCCTCGAGCCTGTTCCACCATTCATTGAGATTATGGTGGACCTGTGACCTAACTCCATATACCTGCTTTAGCCCCATATCCCTTAATACCCTTGGTTCACAGAAACCTATCAATCTCAGATTCAGAAATCACAAGTGAGCGAGCATCAACTGCCATCTGCGGAAGAGCATTCCAAATATCTCCCACCCTTTGCGTGTAGAAGCATTTCCTAACTTCACTCCTGCACGTCCTGGCTCTAAATATTACGCTATATCCCCGTGTCCCAGTATTGGAGTCTAGGAGACCGCCAAAAATAGTTACAAATGTCTCGGCAGCAGAGGCAATAATCCAGCCACTAACCTGTAAATCCTGCATGGCCCCTTTAAATAGCACTGGTGGGGGGTCCTCCAGACACTCGAAAACATGTTCAGATGGTCGGGTTAAGACTGTGCATTGAGTTGAGCGTTAAGTCCCAAAATGGTGTCGATCAGATTAAATCAGCGTTGCACACTGATTGAAGCCGTTTTCTCTCGACTATACAAGATTCCAGCGTTCGTCATCTGCGCCTGCGCTAACCCCTATACCAAGATGGCGTCTGGCACAGATCCACCCTCACTCTGTTACAGATCCCCCTCTCTCACTCTGTTACAGATCCCCCTCTGTCACTCTGTTACAGATCCCCCCTCTCTCACTCTGTTACAGATCCCCCCTCTCTCACTCTGTTACAGATCCCCCTCTGTCACTCTGTTACAGATCCCCCCTCTCTCACTCTGTTACAGATCCCCCCTCTCTCACTCTGTTACAGATCCCCCCTCTCTCACTCTGTTACAGATCCCCCCTCTCTCACTCTGTTACAGATCCCCCCTCTCTCACTCTATTACAGATCCCCCCTCTCTCACTCTGTGACAGATCCCCCCTCTGTCACTCTATTACAGATCCCCCCTCTCTCACTCTGTTACAGATCCCCCTCTCTCACTCTGTTACAGATCCCCCCTCTCTCACTCTGTTACAGATCCCCCCTCTGTCACTCTGTTACAGATCCCCCCTCTCTCACTCTGTTACAGATCCCCCTCTCTCACTCTGTTACAGATCCCCCCTCTCTCACTCTGTTACAGATCCCCCCTCTGTCACTCTGTTACAGATCCCCCCTCTCTCACTCTGTTACAGATCCCCCTCTCTCACTCTGTTACAGATCCCCCTCTCTCACTCTGTTACAGATCCCCCTCTGTCACTCTGTTACAGATCCCCCTCTGTCACTCTGTTACAGATCCCCCTCTCTCACTCTGTTACAGATCCCCCTCTCTCACTCTGTTACAGATCCCCCTCTCTCACTCTGTTACAGATCCCCCTCTCTCACTCTGTTACAGATCCCCCCTCTCTCACTCTGTTACAGATCCTCCCTCTGTCACTCTATTACAGATCCCCCTCTCTCACTCTGTTACAGATCCCCCTCTCTCACTCTGTTACAGATCCCCCCTCTCTCACTCTGTTACAGATCCCCCTCTGTCACTCTGTTACAGATCCCCCTCTCTCACTCTGTTACAGATCCCCCCTCTCTCACTCTGTTACAGATCCCCCCTCTCTCACTCTGTTACAGATCCCCCTCTCTCACTCTGTTACAGATCCCCCCTCTGTCACTCTATTACAGATCCCCCTCTCTCACTCTGTTACAGATCCCCCTCTCTCACTCTGTTACAGATCCCCCTCTCTCACTCTGTTACAGATCCCCCTCTCTCACTCTGTTACAGATCCCCCCTCTCTCACTCTATTACAGATCCCCCCTCTCTCACTCTGTTACAGATCCCCCCTCTGTCACTCTGTTACAGATCCCCCTCTGTCACTCTATTACAGATCCCCCCTCTCTCACTCTGTTACAGATCCCCCTCTGTCACTCTATTACAGATCCCCCCTCTCTCACTCTGTTACAGATCCCCCTCTGTCACTCTGTTACAGATCCCCCCTCTCTCACTCTGTTACAGATCCCCCTCTGTCACTCTGTTACAGATCCCCCCTCTCTCACTCTGTTACAGATCCCCCCTCTCTCACTCTGTTACAGATCCCCCCTCTCTCACTCTGTTACAGATCCCCCCTCTCTCACTCTGTTACAGATCCCCCCTCTCTCACTCTATTACAGATCCCCCCTCTCTCACTCTGTGACAGATCCCCCCTCTGTCACTCTATTACAGATCCCCCCTCTCTCACTCTGTTACAGATCCCCCTCTCTCACTCTGTTACAGATCCCCCCTCTCTCACTCTGTTACAGATCCCCCCTCTGTCACTCTGTTACAGATCCCCCCTCTCTCACTCTGTTACAGATCCCCCTCTCTCACTCTGTTACAGATCCCCCCTCTCTCACTCTGTTACAGATCCCCCCTCTGTCACTCTGTTACAGATCCCCCCTCTCTCACTCTGTTACAGATCCCCCTCTCTCACTCTGTTACAGATCCCCCTCTCTCACTCTGTTACAGATCCCCCTCTGTCACTCTGTTACAGATCCCCCTCTGTCACTCTGTTACAGATCCCCCTCTCTCACTCTGTTACAGATCCCCCTCTCTCACTCTGTTACAGATCCCCCTCTCTCACTCTGTTACAGATCCCCCTCTCTCACTCTGTTACAGATCCCCCCTCTCTCACTCTGTTACAGATCCCCCTCTCTCACTCTGTTACAGATCCTCCCTCTGTCACTCTATTACAGATCCCCCTCTCTCACTCTGTTACAGATCCCCCTCTCTCACTCTGTTACAGATCCCCCTCTGTCACTCTGTTACAGATCCCCCCTCTCTCACTCTGTTACAGATCCTCCCTCTGTCACTCTATTACAGATCCCCCTCTCTCACTCTGTTACAGATCCCCCTCTCTCACTCTGTTACAGATCCCCCCTCTCTCACTCTGTTACAGATCCCCCTCTGTCACTCTGTTACAGATCCCCCTCTCTCACTCTGTTACAGATCCCCCCTCTCTCACTCTGTTACAGATCCCCCCTCTCTCACTCTGTTACAGATCCCCCTCTCTCACTCTGTTACAGATCCCCCCTCTGTCACTCTATTACAGATCCCCCTCTCTCACTCTGTTACAGATCCCCCTCTCTCACTCTGTTACAGATCCCCCTCTCTCACTCTGTTACAGATCCCCCTCTCTCACTCTGTTACAGATCCCCCCTCTCTCACTCTATTACAGATCCCCCCTCTCTCACTCTGTTACAGATCCCCCCTCTGTCACTCTGTTACAGATCCCCCTCTGTCACTCTATTACAGATCCCCCCTCTCTCACTCTGTTACAGATCCCCCTCTGTCACTCTATTACAGATCCCCCCTCTCTCACTCTGTTACAGATCCCCCTCTGTCACTCTGTTACAGATCCCCCCTCTCTCACTCTGTTACAGATCCCCCCTCTGTCACTCTATTACAGATCCCCCTCTCTCACTCTGTTACAGATCCCCCCTCTCTCACTCTGTTACAGATCCCCCCTCTGTCACTCTGTTACAGATCCCCCCTCTCTCACTCTGTTACAGATCCCCCCTCTGTCACTCTGTTACAGATCCCCCTCTGTCACTCTGTTACAGATCCCCCCTCTCTCACTCTGTTACAGATCCCCCCTCTGTCACTCTGTTACAGATCCCCCCTCTCTCACTCTGTTACAGATCCCCCCTCTCTCACTCTGTTACAGATCCCCCCTCTCTCACTCTATTACAGATCCCCCCTCTCTCACTCTGTTACAGATCCCCCCTCTCTCACTCTGTTACAGATCCCCCCTCTCTCACTCTATTACAGATCCCCCCTCTCTCACTCTGTTACAGATCCCCCCTCTCTCACTCTGTTACAGATCCCCCCTCTCTCACTCTATTACAGATCCCCCCTCTCTCACTCTGTTACAGATCCCCCCTCTCTCACTCTGTTACAGATCCCCCCTCTCTCACTCTATTACAGATCCCCCCTCTGTCACTCTGTTACAGATCCCCCCTCTGTCACTCTGTTACAGATCCCCCCTCTCTCACTCTGTTACAGATCCCCCCTCTCTCACTCTATTACAGATCCCCCCTCTCTCACTCTGTTACAGATCCCCCCTCTCTCACTCTGTTACAGATCCCCCCTCTCTCACTCTATTACAGATCCCCCTCTCTCACTCTGTTACAGATCCCCCCTCTCTCACTCTGTTACAGATCCCCCCTCTGTCACTCTGTTACAGATCCCCCCTCTCTCACTCTGTTACAGATCCCCCCTCTGTCACTCTGTTACAGATCCCCCTCTGTCACTCTGTTACAGATCCCCCCTCTCTCACTCTGTTACAGATCCCCCCTCTGTCACTCTGTTACAGATCCCCCCTCTCTCACTCTGTTACAGATCCCCCCTCTCTCACTCTGTTACAGATCCCCCCTCTCTCACTCTATTACAGATCCCCCCTCTCTCACTCTGTTACAGATCCCCCCTCTCTCACTCTGTTACAGATCCCCCCTCTCTCACTCTATTACAGATCCCCCCTCTCTCACTCTGTTACAGATCCCCCCTCTCTCACTCTGTTACAGATCCCCCCTCTCTCACTCTATTACAGATCCCCCCTCTCTCACTCTGTTACAGATCCCCCCTCTCTCACTCTGTTACAGATCCCCCCTCTCTCACTCTATTACAGATCCCCCCTCTGTCACTCTGTTACAGATCCCCCCTCTGTCACTCTGTTACAGATCCCCCCTCTCTCACTCTGTTACAGATCCCCCCTCTCTCACTCTATTACAGATCCCCCCTCTCTCACTCTGTTACAGATCCCCCCTCTCTCACTCTGTTACAGATCCCCCCTCTCTCACTCTATTACAGATCCCCCCTCTCTCACTCTGTTACAGATCCCCCCTCTCTCACTCTGTTACAGATCCCCCCTCTCTCACTCTATTACAGATCCCCCCTCTCTCACTCTGTTACAGATCCCCCCTCTCTCACTCTGTTACAGATCCCCCCTCTCTCACTCAGTTACAGATCCCCCCTCTGTCACTCTGTTACAGATCCCCCCTCTGTCACTCTGTTACAGATCCCCCCTCTCTCACTCTGTTACAGATCCCCCCTCTGTCACTCTATTACAGATCCCCCCTCTCTCACTCTGTTACAGATCCCCCCTCTCTCACTCTGTTACAGATCCCCCCTCTCTCACTCTGTTACAGATCCCCCTCTGTCACTCTGTTACAGATCCCCCTCTGTCACTCTGTTACAGATCCCCCTCTGTCACTCTGTTACAGATCCCCCTCTCTCACTCTGTTACAGATCCCCCTCTGTCACTCTGTGACAGATCTCCCTCTCTCACTCTGATACAAGATCCCCCCTCTCTCACCCTATTACAGATCCCCCTCTGTCACTCTGTTACAGATCCCCCCTCTGTCACTCTGTTACAGATCCCCCCTCTGTCACTCTGTTACAGATCCCCCCTCTCTCACTCTGTTACAGATCCCCCTCTCTCACTCTGTTACAGATCCCCCCTCTGTCACTCTGTTACAGATCCCCCCTCTGTCACTCTGTTACAGATCCCCCCTCTGTCACTCTGTTACAGATCCCCCTCTCTCACTCTGTTACAGATCTCCCTCTCTCACTCTGTTACAGATCCCCCCTCTGTCACTCTATTACAGATCCCCCCTCTCTCACTCTGTTACAGATCCCCCCTCTCTCACTCTGTTACAGATCCCCCCTCTGTCACTCTGTTACAGATCCCCCTCTGTCACTCTGTTACAGATCCCCCCTCTCTCACTCTGTTACAGATCACCCCTCTCTCACTCTGTTACAGATCCCCCTCTCTCACTCTGTTACAGATCCCCCCTCTCTCACTCTATTACAGATCCCCCCTCTCTCACTCTGTTACAGATCCCCCTCTCTCACTCTGTTACAGATCCCCCTTTCTCACTCTGTTACAGATCCCCCCTCTGTCACTCTGTTACAGATCCCCCTCTGTCACTCTGTTACAGATCCCCCCTCTCTCACTCTGTTACAGATCACCCCTCTCTCACTCTGTTACAGATCCCCCTCTCTCACTCTGTTACAGATCCCCCCTCTCTCACTCTATTACAGATCCCCCCTCTCTCACTCTGTTACAGATCCCCCTCTCTCACTCTGTTACAGATCCCCCTCTCTCACTCTGTTACAGATCCCCCTCTCTCACTCTGTTACAGATCCCCCTCTCTCACTCTGTTACAGATCCCCCCTCTCTCACTCTATTACAGATCCCCCCTCTCTCACTCTGTTACAGATCCCCCTCTCTCACTCTGTTACAGATCCCCCTCTCTCACTCTGTTACAGATCCCCCCTCTCTCACTCTGTTACAGATCCCCCCTCTGTCACTCTGTTACAGATCCCCCCTCTGTCACTCTGTTACAGATCCCCCTCTCTCACTCTGTTACAGATCCCCCCTCTCTCACTCTGTTACAGATCCCCCGCTCCAGCAAATAGCCTGGGGTTTGATCGTTTTCTGTGGGCCGATCCTGCTCACAAGAACATAGGAAATAGGAGCAGGAGTAGGCCATTCGGCCCCTCGAGCCTGCTCCGCCATTCAATCAGATCATGGCTGATCTTCAACCTCAACTCCACTTTCCCCCCCCGATCCCCATATTCCTTGATTCCCCCAGAGTCCAAAAATCTATCGATCTCAGTCTTGAATATACTCAACGACTGAGCATCCACAGCCCTCGGTCTCAATGCTCAATTCTAAAGGCCTGTGGTGAGAGGGACAGAAATCACTGTCCCACACTGGGATGGTGCTGACATCTGGTCCACTGTTCCAAACTGGGATAGTATTGAGAATTGAGAGTGTGATATAATGTAACAATTGAGAATCATAGAATCATAGAATCATAGAAGTTACAACATGGAAACAGGCCCTTCGGCCCAACATGTCCATGTCGCCCAGTTTATACCACTAAGCTAGTCCCAATTGCCTGCACTTGGCCCATATCCCTCGATACCCATCTTCCCCATGTAACTGTCCAAATGCTTTTTAAAAGACAAAATTGTACCCGCCTCTACTACTGCCTCTGGCAGCTCGTTCCAGACACTCACCACCCTTTGAGTGAAAAAATTGCCCCTCTGGATCCTTTTGTATCTCTCCCCTCTCACCTTAAATCTGTGCCCCCTCGTTATAGACTCCCCTACCTTTGGGAAAAGATTTTGACTATCGACCTTATCTATGCCCCTCATTATTTTATAGACTTCTATAAGATCACCCCTTAACCTCCTACTCTCCAGGGAATAAAGTCCCAGTCTGTCTAACCTCTCCCTGTAAGTCAAACCATCAAGTCCCGGTAGCATCCTAGTAAATCTTTTCTGCACTCTTTCTAGTTTAATAATATCCTTTCTATAATAGGGTGACCAGAACTGTACACAGTACTCCAAGTGTGGCCTCACCAATGCCCTGTACAACTTCAACAAGACATCCCAACTCCTGCATTCAATGTTCTGACCAATGAAACCAAGCATGCTGAATGCCTTCTTCACCACCCTATCCACCTGTGACTCCACTTTCAAGGAGCTATGAATCTGTACTCCGAGATCTCTTTGTTCTATAACTCTCCCCAACGCCCTACCATTAACGGAGTAGGTCCTGGCCCGATTCGATCTACCAAAATGCATCACCTCACATTTATCTAAATTAAACTCCATCTGCCATTCATCGGCCCACTGGCCCAATTTATCAAGATCCCGTTGCAATCCTAGATAACCTTCTTCACTGTCCACAATGCCACCAATCTTGGTGTCATCTGCAAACTTACTAACCATGCCTCCTAAATTCTCATCCAAATCATTAATATAAATAACAAATAACAGCGGACCCAGCACCGATCCCTGAGGCACACCGCTGGACACAGGCATCCAGTTTGAAAAACAACCCTCTACAACCACCCTCTGTCTTCTGTCGTCAAGCCAATTTTGTATCCAATTGGCTACCTCACCTTGGATCCCATGAGATTTAACCTTATGTAACAACCTACCATGCGGTACCTTGTCAAATGCTTTGCTGAAGTCCATGTAGACCACGTCTACTGCACAGCCCTCATCTATCTTCTTGGTTACCCCTTCAAAAAACTCAATCAAATTCGTGAGACATGATTTTCCTCTCACAAAACCATGCTGACTGTTCCTAATTAGTCCCTGCCTCTCCAAATGCCTGTAGATTCTGTCCCTCAGAATACCCTCTAACAACTTACCCACTACAGATGTCAGGCTCACTGGTCTGTAGTTCCCAGGCTTTTCCCTGCCGCCCTTCTTAAACAAAGGCACAACATTTGCTACCCTCCAATCTTCAGGCACCTCACCTGTAGCGGTGGATGATTCAAATATCTCTGCTAGGGGACCCGCAATTTCCTCCCTAACCTCCCATAACGTCCTGGGATACATTTCATCAGGTCCCGGAGATTTATCTACCTTGATGCGCGTTAAGACTTCCAGCACCTCCCTCTCTGTAATATGTACACTCCTCAAGACATCACTATTTATTTCCCCAAGTTCCCTAACATCCATGCCTTTCTCAACCGTAAATACCGATGTGAAATATTCATTCAGGATCTCACCCATCTCTTGTGGTTCCGCACATAGATGACCTTGTTGATCCTTAAGAGGCCCTACTCTCTCCCTAGTTACCCTTTTGCCCTTTATGTATTTGTAGAAGCTCTTTGGATTCACCTTTGCCTTATCTGCCAAAGCAATCTCATATCCCCTTTTTGCCCTCCTGATTTCTCTCTTAACTCTACTCCGGCAATCTCTATACTCTTCAAGGGATCCACTTGATCCCAGCTGCCTATGCATGTCATATGCCTCCTTCTTATTTTTGACTAGTGCCTCAATCTCCCGAGTCATCCAAGGTTCCCTACTTCTACCAGCCTTGCCCTTCACTTTATAAGGAATGTGCTTACACTGAACCCTGGTTAACACACTTTTGAAAGCCTCCCACTTACCAGACGTCCCTTTGCCTGCCAACAGACTCTCCCAATCAACTTCTGAAAGTTCCTGTCTAATACCATCAAAATTGGCCTTTCCCCAATTTAGAATTTTAACTTTTGGGCCAGACCTATCCTTCTCCATAGCTATCTTAAAACTAATGGAATTATGATCACTGGTCCCAAAGTGATCCCTCACTAACACTTCTGTCACCTGCCCTTCCTTATTTCCCAAGAGGAGGTCAAGTTTTGCCCCCTCTCTAGTCGGGCCATCCACATACTGAATGAGAAATTCCTCCTGAATACACTCAACAAATTTCTCTCCATCCAAGCCCCTAATGCTATGGCTGTCCCAGTCAATGTTGGGAAAGTTAAAGTCCCCTACTATTACCACCCTATTTTTCTTGCAGCTGTCTGTAATCTCCTTACATATTTGCTCCTCAATTTCCCGTTGACTATTTGGGGGTCTGTAGTACAATCCTATCAAAGTGATCTCTCCCTTCTTATTTTTCAGTTCTACCCATATGGACTCAGTGGGCGAACCCTCGGATATATCCCCTCTCACTACTGCCGTGATGTTCTCCCTAATCAAGAACGCAACTCCCCCTCCTCTCTTACCTCCTGCTCTATCTTTCCTATAGCATCTGTACCCTGGAACATTGAGCTGCCAGTCCTGCCCCTCCCTTAGCCATGTTTCAGTAATAGCTATAACATCCCAGTCCCATGTACCCATCCATGCCCTGAGTTCATCTGCCTTGCCCATCAGACTTCTTGCATTGAAATAAATGCAGTTTAATCTAGACTTCCCTTGGTCTTTGCCCTGCTTTCTCAGACCATCTGTCCGGTCATGTTCTGTACACTCTCCCTTACTGCCTTTTGTTTCTGTCACCACTTTATTTCCCACTGACTTCCTGCATCGGTTCCCATCCCCCTGCCACATTAGTTTAAACCCTCCCCAACAGCACTAGCAAACACTCCCCCTAGGACATTGGTTCCAGTCCTGCCCAGATGCAGACCGTCCAATTTGTACTGGTCCCACCTCCCCCAGAACCGGTTCCAATGGCCCAGGAATTTGAATCCCTCCCTCTTGCACCATCTCTCAAGCCACGTATTCATCTTAGCTATCCTGTCATTCCTACTCTGACTAGCCCGTGGCACTGGTAGCAATCCTGAGATTACTACCTTTGAGGTCCTACTCTTTAGTTTAACTCCTAACTCCCTAAATTCAGCTTGTAGGACCTCATCCTGTTTTTTACCTATATCGTTGGTACCTATATGCACCACGACAACTGGCTGTTCACCCTCCCCCTCCAGAATGTCCTGCAGCCGCTCCGAGACATCCTTGACCCTTGCACCAGGGAGGCAACATACCATCCTGGAGTCTCGGTTGCGTCCGCAGAAACGCCTGTCTATTCCCCTTACAATCGAGTCCCCTATCACTATAGCTCTGCCACTCTTTTTCCTGCCCTCCTGTGCAGCAGAGCCAGCCACGGTGCCATGAACCTGGCCACTGCCACCTTCCCCTGGTGAGCCATCTCCGCCAACAGTATCCAAAACGGTATACCTGTTTTGGAGGGAGATGACCGCAGGGGACCCCTGCACTGCCTTCCTACTCATCCTCTGTCTGTTGGTCACCCATTCACTATCTCCCTCAGTAATTTTTATCTGCGGTGTGACCAACTCACTGAACGTGCTATCCACGACTTTCTCAGCATCGCGGATGCTCCAAAGTGAGTCCATCCGCAGCTCCAGAGCCGTCAAGCGGTCAAACAGTAGCTGCAGCTGGACACACTTCCCGCAGGTGAAGGAATCAGGGATACAGGAAGGAGCCCTGAATTCCCACATCCCACAAGAGGAACATGACACGGCGCTGGGATCTCCTGCCATGACTTAACCCTTAAATTAGCTTAAGAACAACTACAATGTCAAGAGAAAAAAAAAGGAAAGAAAAACTACTTACCACTCCCTTTAAGGAGTTTACTCCTTTAAATTGTTCTCAATTTAGAGAATGTTAACTACACTAGGGACCTTGATTCACTAAAAAATAAACGCTACTTCCTATAAGACCTGCAGACCTTCCCTTTCCTTTTACTTTAGTTACTGTAGATAAGGAGAAATACTCACCTGAACCTACTCACCAATCAGGTGCCTCCCCTGTGTCGCGTCCCGATCTGATTCCTGACGTCACTTCGAACTCGGTCGCAGCTCCCTCTGAAATCCCGCCTTTTATCGGACGCTCCCTCCGCTCGGCTCGGCTCCTCTCAGCTGTTCTCAGCGCTCTGAAATCCCGCCTTTTATCGGACGCTCCCTCCGCTCCGCTCGGCTCCTCTCAGCGCTCTGAAATCCCGCCTTTTATCGGACGCTCCCTCCGCTCGGCTGGGCTCCTCTCAGCGCTCTGAAATCCCGCCTTTTATCGGACGCTCCCTCCGCTCGGCTCGGCTCCTCTCAGCTGTTCTCAGCGCTCTGAAATCCCGCCTTTTATCGGACGCTCCCTCCGCTCGGCTCGGCTCCTCTCAGCTGTTCTCAGCGCTCTGAAATCCCGCCTTTTATCGGACGCTCCCTCCGCTCCGCTCGGCTCCTCTCAGCTGTTCTCAGTGCTCTGAAATCCCGCCTTTTATCGGACGCTCCCTCCGCTCGGCTCGGCTCCTCTCAGCGCTCTGAAATCCCGCCTTTTATCGGACGCTCCCTCCGCTCAGCTCGGCTCCTCTCAGCTGTTCTCAGCGCTCTGAAATCCCGCCTTTTATCGGACGCTCCCTCCGCTCGGCTCGGCTCCTCTCAGCTGTTCTCAGCGCTCTGAAATCCCGCCTTTTATCGGACGCTCCCTCCGATAAGTGTGATATAATGTAACAATTGTGAGTGTGATATAATGTAACAATTGTGAGTGTGATATAATGTAACAATTGTGAGTGTGATATAATGTAACAATTGAGAGTGTGATATAATGTAACAATTGAGAGTGTGATATAATGTAACAATTGAGAGTGTGATATAATGTAACAATTGAGAGTGTGATATAATGTAACAATTGAGAGTGTGATATAATGTAACAATTGAGAGTGTGAGATAATGTAACAATTGTGAGTGTGATATAATGTAACAATTGGGAGTGTGATATAATGTAACAATTGGGAGTGTGATATAATGTAACAATTGAGAGTGTGATATAATGTAACAATTGGGAGTGTGATATAATGTAACAATTGAGAGTGTGATATAATGTAACAATTGAGAGTGTGATATAATGTAACAATTGTGAGTGTGATATAATGTAACAATTGAGAGTGTGATTCAGTTCGCAGGGTGTCTGTCGTCTGTGTCTGTCGTCGATTGTAATTGCAGAGACTTGGACACCTTTGCAAACAGGGATTTTGTTGATTGTTGCCTTAAAACTGATTCTGCTCTCCGTTGCTCATCCACATGAGGGCAGCAGCCTCCCACTGCACCAGGGCACTGGCCAGCTCCAGTTGCAGTCTGGTCTGGAAAATGAACCGTTCTTTCCTCACTCTGTTCTCCCCACGGGACTGTGTGCCTGAAACGGAAATCGGCCCACATCCTTGCAGTTACTCCAACATTCGGAAGCTTGTTGGAGCAAGAAACTCATCGGGTCTCCAGAAAGCCCCATTTCTTGTGGATATGAGCCACTGGTTGGAGTCGTGTGAACATTGTTTCACTGTGAGGAGTGAAGACAAACGGTCCCTCAGAAAAAGGCCCTTTGATGGAGGGCATACTGAAGCAATAGGCCATGATTTAAGGGGAATGAGCAGGAAAGTCCCGAGGCATGGCATAGAACAGAACACCTCACTCCATGTCACCCTTGGGATTATCCTGTGTTGATGGGCACTTGAAACCTCTCTCATGTCGGGCATTTGAACTTTTTCTCTGTGTTTTTTTATATTTAGTGCAATTTTCGGCAGACACCACCATGTGCAGTGGGATTGGTTCCCCAAACTCTGTCTGGCCAGTGACTGATCAGTGCCTTGAGAGGGAACAGGACCGAATAACAAGACCTTGAAATCGCCCCACGTCAAGGTGTGAAATTAAATTCAAACTGGTAAATCGGAAAGAAATGACCATTATAAAACTACCTGGTTCAGGGAAGGAAACGTTCCTCCCTTACCCAGTCTGGGCCTACACGTGACTCCAGTCCCTCATTCCATGGGTTACTCACTGCCCTCTGAAGGGGCCGAGTGAGCCATTCAGTTGTATGAAAATGGGCATTAAATTCAGTCTTGCCCACGTCAAATACATCCGAGAACAAATAAGGAAACTAGGGGGGAGAAGTTTGTTAGGGGCCGTTTTTGGGCGCGGGTAACGTGATGTGCTCGTGGACCCTGCACAGGCAGGACGCAAGTTTGGACCCAAGGGAGCACTGACCTGCGACAGTTCCATTCTGGGTTTTGCACATGGAATCAATGCAATTCACACTGTCCACCACCAGAGGGCGCTCCATCTCTTAAAGGGAGGATGTTCCTTCAAAATCTCTTAAAGGGAGCTGGTACCTGTTATTGGCTGAAAATAACAGTCTACTGTCTGCATGGAGTCTGAACAGAGATCAGACATCGCACACGTAAAACACAGATACAGGTCCCATCCCTATGTTTACACACTGATGAGTTATTTTAAAACATTGAATAAAGGTTGCACACCACTAAATCCCACATCCTCCAATCCGCACACCAGATTTCACCAATCTGCCGATCTGAGTTGGTACCAGGCCTGCGGGAGTGCTTGCACCAGGGTTCTCTGCTGATGAACTAGAGGCCCTGGTGCAAGAGGTGGACAGGAGGAGGGAGATCCTATATCCCCGGGGGGGGGGGGTGTTGGGGAGGTGAACAAGAGACCCTCCAGACATTTATCCAAAAGGCAGTGGGAGGCAGCGGGGAATGAAGTCAATGCCGGGGAACAGCATCATGAAGATGGAGGCAGTGCAGGAAGGAGTTAAATGCTTTGCCATGAGTGGTCAAGGTGAGTGAGGTCAACTGTCAAGTGGCGTCTCCGACCAACTGCTCCACACACTGCACCCCCATCACCCACACACCAATAAACTCTCTCCATCAGTACTCAACTCTTCCAATCAGATGCTTCCTCTCACCCTTACACATTACCACTGTTTCAAGCCGCCCACCCACAATTCACAGGCCACACACACTGGCAGCTATTCAACCATGACAGGCACATCACCCAGGCATATGCCCCGCTTTCTTTCAGGAGAAGGTGGCGCATATCAGGAGGCAGCAAGTGGCCGTGGCATTTAGCCCCTCGAGCCTGTTCCGCCATTCAATGAGATCTGACCTCACTCCATATACCCGTCTTAGCCCCATATCCCTGAATACCCTTGGTTCACAGAAATCTATCAATCTCAGCTTTAACATTCACAAGTGAGCTTGCATGATGGCTTGCATCCGAGGGTCTTAAAGGAAGTCACTACAGAGATAGTGGATGCATTGGTTGTAATCTTCCAGAATTCACTAGAGTCTGGGAAGGTCCCAGCGGATTGGAAAACCGCAAACGTAACACCCCTATTCAAGAAGGGAGTGAGACAGAAAGCAGGTAACAATAGGCCAATTAGCCTAACATCTGTTGTTGGGAAAATGCTAGAATCCATTATTAAGGAAGTAGTAGCAGGACATTTGGAGACTCATAATACAATCAAGGAGAGTCAACATTGTTTTATGAAGGGGAAATCATGTCTGACAAATTTATTAGAGTTCTTTAAGGAAGTAACGCGCAGGGTGGATAAAGGGGAACCAATGGATGCAGTATATTTGGATTTCCAAAAGGCATTCATTCGATAAGGTGCCACATAAAAGATTACTGCACAAGATAAGAGCTCATGGTGTTGGGGGTAATATACTGGCATGGATCGAGGATTGGCTAACTAACAGAAAATAAAGAGTCGGGATAAAAAGGTCATTTTCAAAATGGCAATCTGTAACCAGTGGGGTGCCGCATGGATCAGTGCTGGGGCCTCAACTATTTACAATATATATCAATGACTTGGATGAAGGAACAGGGTGTCTTGTGGCCAAATTTGCTGATGATACAAAGATAGGTGGAAAAGCAAGTTGCGATGAGGACACAAAGTGTCTGCAAAGGGATATTGACAGGTTAAGGGAATGGGCAAAAATGTGGCAGATGGAATATAATGTGGGAAAATACGAAGTCATCCACTTTGGGAGGATAAATAAAAAAGCAAAATATTATTTGAATGGAGAAATACTACAAAATGCTGTGGTACAGAGGGATCTGGGTGTCCTCGTACATGAAGCACAAAAAGTCAACATACAGGTGCAGCAGGTAATCCGGAAGACAAACGGAATATTGGCCTTTATTTCTAGGGGGATGGAGTATAAAAGCAGGGAAGTCATGCTACAACTGTACAGGGTGCTGGTGAGACCACACCTGGAGTACTGCGTACAGTTCTGGTGCCCTTATTTAAGGAAGGACATACTTGCATTGGAGGCAGTTCAGAGAAGGTTCACTAGGTTGATTCTGGGTATGGAAGGGTTGTCTTATGAGGAAAGATTGAACAGGTTGGGTCTATACTCATTGGAGTTTAGAAGAAGCCTTTCCACCATCTACAAGGCACAAGTCAGGAGTGTGATGGAATACTCTCCACTTGCCTGGATGAGTGCAGCTCCAACAACACTCAAGAAGTTCGACACCATCCAGGATAAAGCAGCCCGCTTGATTGGCACCCCATCCACCACCCTAAACATTCACTCCCTTCACCACCGGTGCAGTGTGGCTGCAGTGTGCACCATCCACAGGATGCACTGCAACAACTCGCCAAGGCTTCCTCGACAGCACCTCCCAAACTCGCGACCTCTACCTCCTAGAAGGACAAGGGCAGCAGGCACATGGGAACAACACCACCTGCACGTTCCCCTCCGAGTCACACACCATCCCGACTTGGAAATATATCGCCGTTCCTTCATCGTCGCTGGGTCAAAATCCTGGAACTCCCTTCCTAACAGCACTGTGGGAGAACCGTCACCACACGGACTGCAGCGGTTCAAGAAGGCGGCTCACCACCATCTTCTCAAGGGCAATTAGGGATGGGCAATAAATGCTGGCCTCGCCAGCGATGCCCACATCCCGTGAACGAATTTTTAAAAAATCTTATTGAAACGTACAAGATTCTGAGGGAACGCGATAGGGTGGATGCTGAGAGGATGTTACCCCTCATGGGGGAATCTAAAACTAGGGGGCACAGTCTCAGAATAAGGGGTCGCTCGTTTAAGACGGAAATGAGGAGGAATTTCTTCTCCCAGAGGGTCGTGAATCTTTGGAATTCTTTACCCAAAAAGCTGTGGAGGCTGAGTCATTGAATACATTCAAGGCTGAGTTAGACAAATTTTTGATCAGCAAGGGAGTCAAAGGATATGGGGAAAAGGCGGGAAAGTGGAGTCGAGGTAAAATCAGATCAGCCATGATCTCATTAAATGGTGGAGCAGGCTCGAGGGGCCGAATGGCCTACTCCTGCTCCTATCTCTTATGGTCTTAAAGGATCTTCTGGGGAAGAGTCATCATAATATGATAGATTTTCACTTGAGTTTGAGAGTGACGTACGTAAGTCAGAAACTAGATTTAAACTTAAATAAAGCAAATTACATCGGTATGAGAGGTGAGTTGGCTAAGGTGGATTGGGAAATTAGATTTAAAAATATGACGCTAGATAAATATTGACAAACATTTAAAGAAATATTTAATAATTCTCAACAAATATACATTCCATTGAGAAATAAAAACTCCAGGGGGAAAAGTGATCCATCCGTGGCTAACGAAAGAAATTAAGGATAGTATTAGATTAAAAGAAGAGGCTTATAATGTTGCCAAGAAGAGCAGTAAACCTGAGGATTGGGAGAGTTTTAGAAACTAGCAAAGGACAACCAAAAAATGATAAAAAGAGAGAAAATAGAATATGAAAGTAAACGAGCAAGAAATATAAAAACGGATTGTAAGAGCTTCTACAAGTATGTAAAAAGGAAGAGAATAGCAAAAGTAAACGTTGGTCCCCGAGAGGCTGAGACAGGAGAAATTATAATGGGGAATCAGGAAATGGCAGAGATGTTAAACAAATATTTTGTCTCTATCGTCACAGAAGAAGACACAAAAAGCAAACCAGAAATAGTGGAGAACCAAGGGTTTAATGAGAGGGAGGAATTTAAAGTAATTATTATCAGTAAAGAAAAAGTACTAGAGAAATTTATGGGACTGAAAGCCGATAAATCCCCTGGACCTGATGATCGACATCCGAGGGTTCGAAAAGAGGAGGCTGCAGAGATAGTGGATGCATTGGTTGTGATCTTCCAAAATTCCATAGATTCTGGAATGGTCCCAGTGGATTGGAAGGTAGCAAATGTAATCCCGCTATTCAAGAAATGAAGGAGACAGAAAACAGGGAACTACAGGCCAGTTAGCCTGACATCAGTCGGAGAGGTGAGCACAGTGTAAAAGGAGAGTCCGAGAGGTGAGCTCAGTGTAAAAGGAGAGTCCGAGAGGTGAGCGCAGAGTAAAAGGAGAGTCCGAGAGGTGAGCTCAGTGTAAAAGGAGAGTCCGAGAGGTGAGCACGGTGTAAAAGGAGAGTCCGAGAGGTGAGCTCAGTGTAAAAGGAGAGTCCGAGAGGTGAGCTCAGTGTAAAAGGAGAGTCCGAGAGGTGAGCGCAGTGTAAAAGGAGAGACCGAGAGGTGAGCTCGGTGTAAAAGGAGAGTCCGAGAGGTGAGCTCAGTGTAAAAGGAGAGTCCGAGAGGTGAGCGCAGTGTAAAAGGAGAGTCCGAGAGGTGAGCACGGTGTAAAAGGAAAGTCCGAGAGGTGAGCGCAGTGAAAAAGGAGAGTCCGAGAGGTGAGCGCAGTGTAAAAGGAGAGTCCGAGAGGTGAGCGCAGTGAAAAAGGAGAGTCCGAGAGGTGAGCACGGTGTAAAAGGAGAGTCCGAGAGGTGAGCTCAGTGTAAAAGGAGAGTTCGAGAGGTGAGCGCGGTGTAAAAGGAGAGTCCGAGAGGTGAGCACAGTGTAAAAGGAGAGTCCGAGAGGTGAGCTCAGTGTAAAAGGAGAGTCCGAGAGGTGAGCTCAGTGTAAAAGGAGAGTCCGAGAGGTGAGCGCGGTGTAAAAGGAGAGTCCGAGAGGTGAGCGCGGTGTAAAAGGAGAGTCCGAGAGGTGAGCACGGTGTAAAAGGAGAGTCCGAGAGGTGAGCTCGGTGTAAAAGGAGAGTCCGAGAGGTGAGCACAGTGTAAAAGGAGAGTCCGAGAGGTGAGCTCGGTGTAAAAGGAGAGTCCGAGAGGTGAGCGCGGTGTAAAAGGAGAGTCTGAGAGGTGAGCGCGGTGTAAAAGGAGAGTCCGAGAGGTGAGCACGGTGTAAAAGGAGAGTCCGAGAGGTGAGCGCAGTGTAAAAGGAGAGTCCGAGAGGTGAGCACGGTGTTAAAGGAGAGTCCGAGAGGTGAGCTCCGTGTAAAAGGAGAGTCCGAGAGGTGAGCGCAGTGTAAAAGGAGAGTCCGAGAGGTGAGCACGGTGTAAAAGGAGAGTCCGAGAGGTGAGCGCGGTGTAAAAGGAGAGTCCGAGAGGTGAGCGCGGTGTAAAAGGAGAGTCCGAGAGGTGAGCACAGTGTAAAAGGAGAGTCCGAGAGGTGAGCGCAGTGTAAAAGGAGAGTCCGAGAGGTGAGCACAGTGTAAAAGGAGAGTCCGAGAGGTGAGCTCAGTGTAAAAGGAGAGTCCGAGAGGTGAGCACGGTGTAAAAGGAGAGTCCGAGAGGTGAGCACAGTGTAAAAGGAGAGTCCGAGAGGTGAGCACAGTGTAAAAGGAGAGTCCGAGAGGTGAGCTCAGTGTAAAAGGAGAGTCCGAGAGGTGAGCACGGTGTAAAAGGAGAGTCCGAGAGGTGAGCTCAGTGTAAAAGGAGAGTCCGAGAGGTGAGCGCGGTGTAAAAGGAGAGTCCGAGAGGTGAGCACGGTGTAAAAGGAGCGTCCGAGAGGTGAGCTCAGTGTAAAAGGAGAGTCCGAGAGGTGAGCGCGGTGTAAAAGGAGAGTCCGAGAGGTGAGCACGGTGTAAAAGGAGAGTCCGAGAGGTGAGCACGGTGTAAAAGGAGAGTCCGAGAGGTGAGCGCGGTGTAAAAGGAGAGTCCGAGAGGTGAGCACGGTGTAAAAGGAGAGTCCGAGAGGTGAGCTCAGTGTAAAAGGAGAGTCCGAGAGGTGAGCACAGTGTAAAAGGAGAGTCCGAGAGGTGAGCACGGTGTAAAAGGAGAGTCCGAGAGGTGAGCTCAGTGTAAAAGGAGAGTCCGAGAG
The DNA here is from genome assembly GCF_035084215.1 of Heptranchias perlo. Taxonomy (NCBI): domain Eukaryota; kingdom Metazoa; phylum Chordata; class Chondrichthyes; order Hexanchiformes; family Hexanchidae; genus Heptranchias; species Heptranchias perlo. The sequence continues at coordinate 177,256 of NW_027139434.1, forward strand.
GTGAGCTCAGTGTAAAAGGAGAGTCCGAGAGGTGAGCGCGGTGTAAAAGGAGAGTCCGAGAGGTGAGCACGGTGTAAAAGGAGAGTCCGAGAGGTGAGCACAGTGTAAAAGGAGAGTCCGAGAGGTGAGCGCGGTGTAAAAGGAGAGTCCGAGAGGTGAGCACGGTGTAAAAGGAGAGTCCGAGAGGTGAGCACAATGTAAAAGGAGAGTCCGAGAGGTGAGCGCGGTGTAAAAGGAGAGTCCGAGAGGTGAGCGCAGTGTAAAAGGAGAGTCCGAGAGGTGAGCGCAGTGTAAAAGGAGAGTCCGAGAGGTGAGCGCAGAGTAAAAGGAGAGTCCGAGAGGTGAACGCAGTGTAAAAGGAGAGTCCGAGAGGTGAGCACAGTGTAAAAGGAGAGTCCGAGAGGTGAGCGCGGTGTAAAAGGAGAGTCCGAGAGGTGAGCACAGTGTAAAAGGAGAGTCCGAGAGGTGAGCGCGGTGTAAAAGGAGAGTCCGAGAGGTGAGCGCGGTGTAAAAGGAGAGTCCGAGAGGTGAGCACTGTGTAAAAGGAGAGTCCGAGAGGTGAGCGCAGTGTAAAAGGAGAGTCCGAGAGGTGAGCGCAGAGTAAAAGCAGAGTCCGAGAGGTGAGCGCAGAGTAAAAGGAGAGTCCGAGAGGTGAGCACGGTGTAAAGGGAGAGTCCGAGAGGTGAGCGCGGTGTAAAAGGAGAGTCCGAGAGGTGAGCGCGGTGTAAAAGGAGAGTCCGAGAGGTGAGCGCGGTGTAAAAGGAGAGTCCGAGAGGTGAGCACAGAGTAAAAGGAGAGTCCGAGAGGTGAGCTCAGTGTAAAAGGAGAGTCCGAGAGGTGAGCACAGAGTAAAAGGAGAGACCGAGAGGTGAGAGCAGTGTAAAAGGAGAGTCCGAGAGGTGAGCACGGTGTAAAAGGAGAGTCCGAGAGGTGAGCGCAGTGTAAAAGGAGATTCCGAGAGGTGAGTGCGGTGTAAAAGGAGAGTCCGAGAGGTGAGCGCTGTGTAAAAGGAGAGTCCGAGAGGTGAGCGCTGTGTAAAAGGAGAGTCCGAGAGGTGAGCGCAGTGTAAAAGGAGAGTCCGAGAGGTGAGCGCAGTGTAAAAGGAGAGTCCGAGAGGTGAGCGCGGTGTAAAAGGAGAGTCCGAGAGGTGAGCTCAGTGTAAAAGGAGAGTCCGAGAGGTGAGCGCAGTGTAAAAGGAGAGTCCGAGAGGTGAGCGCAGTGTAAAAGGAGAGTCCGAGAGGTGAGCACAGTGTAAAAGGAGAGTCCGAGAGGTGAGCTCAGTGTAAAAGGAGAGTCCGAGAGGTGAGCTCAGTGTAAAAGGAGAGTCCGAGAGGTGAGCGCGGTGTAAAAGGAGAGTCAGAGAGGTGAGCGCGGTGTAAAAGGAGAGTCCGAGAGGTGAGCACGGTGTAAAAGGAGAGTCCGAGAGGTGAGCACTGTGTAAAAGGAGAGTCCGAGAGGTGAGCGCAGAGTAAAAGGAGAGTCCGAGAGGTGAGCACGGTGTAAAAGGAGAGTCCGAGAGGTGAGCTCAGTGTAAAAGGAGAGTCCGAGAGGTGAGCTCAGTGTAAAAGGAGAGACCGAGAGGTGAGCACGGTGTAAAAGGAGAGTCCGAGAGGTGAGCGCAGTGTAAAAGGAGAGTCCGAGAGGTGAGCACGGGGTAAAAGGAGAGTCCGAGAGGTGAGCTCAGTGTAAAAGGAGAGTCCGAGAGGTGAGCGCGGTGTAAAAGGAGAGTCCGAGAGGTGAGCACAGTGTAAAAGCAGAGTCCGAGAGGTGAGCGCAGTGTAAAAGGAGAGTCCGAGAGGTGAGCACAGTGTAAAAGGAGAGTCCGAGAGGTGAGCACGGTGTAAAAGGAGAGTCCGAGAGGTGAGCGCAGTGTAAAAGGAGAGTCCGAGAGGTGAGCGCAGTGTAAAACGAGAGTCCGAGAGGTGAGCACAGTGTAAAAGGAGAGTCCGAGAGGTGAGCACAGTGTAAAAGGAGAGTCCGAGAGGTGAGCACAGTGTAAAAGGAGAGTCCGAGAGGTGAGCACGGTGTAAAAGGAGAGTCCGAGAGGTGAGCACGGTGTAAAAGGAGAGTCCGAGAGGTGAGCGCAGTGTAAAGGGAGAGTCCGAGAGGTGAGCACGGTGTAAAAGGAGAGTCCGAGAGGTGAGCGCGGTGTAAAAGGAGAGTCCGAGAGGTGAGCACCGTGTAAAAGGAGAGTCCGAGAGGTGAGCACAGTGTAAAAGGAGAGTCCGAGAGGTGAGCTCAGTGTAAAAGGAGAGTCCGAGAGGTGAGCACGGTGTAAAAGGAGAGTCCGAGAGGTGAGCGCAGTGTAAAAGGAGAGTCCGAGAGGTGAGCACGGTGTAAAAGGAGAGTCCGAGAGGTGAGCACGGTGTAAAAGGAGAGTCCGAGAGGTGAGCACAGTGTAAAAGGAGAGTCCGAGAGGTGAGCACAGTGTAAAAGGAGAGTCCGAGAGGTGAGCTCAGTGTAAAAGGAGAGTCCGAGAGGTGAGCTCAGTGTAAAAGGAGAGTCCGAGAGGTGAGCACGGTGTAAAAGGAGAGTCCGAGAGGTGAGCGCAGTGTAAAAGGAGAGTCCGAGAGGTGAGCACGGTGTAAAAGGAGAGTCCGAGAGGTGAGCACGGTGTAAAAGGAGAGTCCGAGAGGTGAGCGCAGAGTAAAAGGAGAGTCCGAGAGGTGAGCACGGTGTAAAAGGAGAGTCCGAGAGGTGAGCACAGTGTAAAAGGAGAGTCCGAGAGGTGAGCGCAGTGTAAAAGGAGAGTCCGAGAGGTGAGCGCAGTGTAAAAGGAGAGTCCGAGAGGTGAGCGCAGTGTAAAAGGAGAGTCCGAGAGGTGAGCACGGTGTAAAAGGAGAGTCCGAGAGGTGAGCGCGGTGTAAAAGGAGAGTCCGAGAGGTGAGCGCAGTGTAAAAGGAGAGTCCGAGAGGTGAGCGCGGTGTAAAAGGAGAGTCCGAGAGGTGAGCGCAGTGTAAAAGGAGAGTCCGAGAGGTGAGCGCGGGGTAAAAGGAGAGTCCGAGAGGTGAGCGCAGTGTAAAAGGAGAGTCCGAGAGGTGAGCGCAGTGTAAAAGGAGAGTCCGAGAGGTGAGCGCGGTGTAAAAGGAGAGTCCGAGAGGTGAGCGCGGTGTAAAAGGAGAGTCCGAGAGGTGAGCGCGGTGTAAAAGGAGAGTCCGAGAGGTGAGCACGGTGTAAAAGGAGAGTCCGAGAGGTGAGCGCAGTGTAAAAGGAGAGTCCGAGAGGTGAGCACGGTGTAAAAGGAGAGTCCGAGAGGTGAGCGCGGTGTAAAAGGAGAGTCCGAGAGGTGAGCGCAGTGTAAAAGGAGAGTCCGAGAGGTGAGCGCGGTGTAAAAGGAGAGTCCGAGAGGTGAGCGCAGTGTAAAAGGAGAGTCCGAGAGGTGAGCGCGGGGTAAAAGGAGAGTCCGAGAGGTGAGCGCAGTGTAAAAGGAGAGTCCGAGAGGTGAGCTCAGTGTAAAAGGAGAGTCCGAGAGGTGAGCTCAGTGTAAAAGGAGAGTCCGAGAGGTGAGCGCGGTGTAAAAGGAGAGTCAGAGAGGTGAGCGCGGTGTAAAAGGAGAGTCCGAGAGGTGAGCACGGTGTAAAAGGAGAGTCCGAGAGGTGAGCACTGTGTAAAAGGAGAGTCCGAGAGGTGAGCGCAGAGTAAAAGGAGAGTCCGAGAGGTGAGCACGGTGTAAAAGGAGAGTCCGAGAGGTGAGCTCAGTGTAAAAGGAGAGTCCGAGAGGTGAGCTCAGTGTAAAAGGAGAGACCGAGAGGTGAGCACGGTGTAAAAGGAGAGTCCGAGAGGTGAGCGCAGTGTAAAAGGAGAGTCCGAGAGGTGAGCACGGGGTAAAAGGAGAGTCCGAGAGGTGAGCTCAGTGTAAAAGGAGAGTCCGAGAGGTGAGCGCGGTGTAAAAGGAGAGTCCGAGAGGTGAGCACAGTGTAAATGCAGAGTCCGAGAGGTGAGCGCAGTGTAAAAGGAGAGTCCGAGAGGTGAGCACAGTGTAAAAGGAGAGTCCGAGAGGTGAGCACGGTGTAAAAGGAGAGTCCGAGAGGTGAGCGCAGTGTAAAAGGAGAGTCCGAGAGGTGAGCGCAGTGTAAAACGAGAGTCCGAGAGGTGAGCACAGTGTAAAAGGAGAGTCCGAGAGGTGAGCACAGTGTAAAAGGAGAGTCCGAGAGGTGAGCACAGTGTAAAAGGAGAGTCCGAGAGGTGAGCACGGTGTAAAAGGAGAGTCCGAGAGGTGAGCACGGTGTAAAAGGAGAGTCCGAGAGGTGAGCGCAGTGTAAAAGGAGAGTCCGAGAGGTGAGCACGGTGTAAAAGGAGAGTCCGAGAGGTGAGCGCAGTGTAAAAGGAGAGTCCGAGAGGTGAGCACCGTGTAAAAGGAGAGTCCGAGAGGTGAGCACAGTGTAAAACGAGAGTCCGAGAGGTGAGCTCAGTGTAAAAGGAGAGTCCGAGAGGTGAGCACGGTGTAAAAGGAGAGTCCGAGAGGTGAGCGCAGTGTAAAAGGAGAGTCCGAGAGGTGAGCACGGTGTAAAAGGAGAGTCCGAGAGGTGAGCACGGTGTAAAAGGAGAGTCCGAGAGGTGAGCACAGTGTAAAAGGAGAGTCCGAGAGGTGAGCACAGTGTAAAAGGAGAGTCCGAGAGGTGAGCTCAGTGTAAAAGGAGAGTCCGAGAGGTGAGCTCAGTGTAAAAGGAGAGTCCGAGAGGTGAGCACGGTGTAAAAGGAGAGTCCGAGAGGTGAGCGCAGTGTAAAAGGAGAGTCCGAGAGGTGAGCACGGTGTAAAAGGAGAGTCCGAGAGGTGAGCACGGTGTAAAAGGAGAGTCCGAGAGGTGAGCGCAGAGTAAAAGGAGAGTCCGAGAGGTGAGCACGGTGTAAAAGGAGAGTCCGAGAGGTGAGCACAGTGTAAAAGGAGAGTCCGAGAGGTGAGCGCAGTGTAAAAGGAGAGTCCGAGAGGTGAGCGCAGTGTAAAAGGAGAGTCCGAGAGGTGAGCGCAGTGTAAAAGGAGAGTCCGAGAGGTGAGCACGGTGTAAAAGGAGAGTCCGAGAGGTGAGCGCGGTGTAAAAGGAGAGTCCGAGAGGTGAGCGCAGTGTAAAAGGAGAGTCCGAGAGGTGAGCACGGTGTAAAAGGAGAGTCCGAGAGGTGAGCACAGTGTAAAAGGAGAGTCCGAGAGGTGAGCGCGGTGTAAAAGGAGAGTCCGAGAGGTGAGCTCAGTGTAAAAGGAGAGTCCGAGAGGTGAGCGCGATGTAAAAGGAGAGTCCGAGAGGTGAGCGCGGTGTAAAAGGAGAGTCCGAGAGGTGAGCGCAGTGTAAAAGGAGAATCCGAGAGGTGAGCGCAGTGTAAAAGGAGAGTCCGAGAGGTGAGCACAGAGTAAAAGGAGAGTCCGAGAGGTGAGCGCGGTGTAAAAGGAGAGTCCGAGAGGTGAGCTCAGTGTAAAAGGAGAGTCCGAGAGGTGAGCGCGGTGTAAAAGGAGAGTCCGAGAGGTGAGCACGGTGTAAAAGGAGAGTCCGAGAGGTGAGCCCGGTGTAAAAGGAGAGTCCGAGAGGTGAGCGCGGTGTAAAAGGAGAGTCCGAGAGGTGAGCGCAGTGTAAAAGGAGAGTCCGAGAGGTGAGCACAGTGTAAAAGGAGAGTCCGAGAGGTGAGCGCAGTGTAAAAGGAGAGTCCGAGAGGTGAGCGCTGTGTAAAAGGAGAGTCCGAGAGGTGAGCACGGTGTAAAAGGAGAGTCCGAGAGGTGAGCGCGGTGTAAAAGGAGAGTCCGAGAGGTGAGCGCAGTGTAAAAGGAGAGTCCGAGAGGTGAGCGCGGTGTAAAAGGAGAGTCCAAGAGGTGAGCACAGTGTAAAAGGAGAGTCCGAGAGGTGAGCTCAGTGTAAAAGGAGAGTCCGAGAGGTGAGCTCAGTGTAAAAGGAGAGTCCGAGAGGTGAGCGCAGTGTAAAAGGAGAGTCCGAGAGGTGAGCACAGTGTAAAAGGAGAGTCCGAGAGGTGAGCTCGGTGTAAAAGGAGAGTCCGAGAGGTGAGCGCGGTGTAAAAGGAGAGTCCGAGAGGTGAGCGCGGTGTAAAAGGAGAGTCCGAGAGGTGAGCGCGGTGTAAAAGGAGAGTCCGAGAGGTGAGCGCGGTGTAAAAGGAGAGTCCGAGAGGTGAGCGCTGTGTAAAAGGAGAGTCCGAGAGGTGAGCGCGGTGTAAAAGGAGAGTCCGAGAGGTGAGCGCGGTGTAAAAGGAGAGTCCGAGAGGTGAGCGCGGTGTAAAAGGAGAGTCCGAGAGGTGAGCGCAGTGTAAAAGGAGAGTCCGAGAGGTGAGCGCGGTGTAAAAGGAGAGTCCGAGAGGTGAGCACAGTGTAAAAGGAGAGTCCGAGATGTGAGCTCCGTGTAAAAGGAGAGTCCGAGAGGTGAGCGCGGTGTAAAACGAGAGTCCGAGAGGTGAGCTCAGTGTAAAAGGAGAGTCCGAGAGGTGAGCACGGTGTAAAAGGAGAGTCCGAGAGGTGAGCGCAGTGTAAAGGGAGAGTCCGAGAGGTGAGCACAGTGTAAAAGGAGAGTCCGAGAGGTGAGCGCAGTGTAAAAGGAGAGTCCGAGAGGTGAGCGCAGTGTAAAGGGAGAGTCCGAGAGGTGAGCACAGTGTAAAAGGAGAGTCCGAGAGGTGAGCACGGTGTAAAAGGAGAGTCCGAGAGGTGAGCACGGTGTAAAAGGAGAGTCCGAGAGGTGAGCTCAGTGTAAAAGGAGAGTCCGAGAGGTGAACGCGGTGCAAAAGGAGAGTCCGAGAGGTGAGCGCGGTGTAAAAGGAGAGTCCGAGAGGTGAACGCGGTGTAAAAGGAGAGTCCGAGAGGTGAGCACGGTGTAAAAGGAGAGTCCGAGAGGTGAGCGCAGTGTAAAAGGAGAGTCCGAGAGGTGAGCGCGGTGTAAAAGGAGAGTCCGAGAGATGAGCACAGTGTTAAAGGAGAGTCCGAGAGGTGAGCGCAGTGTAAAAGGAGAGTCCGAGAGGTGAGCTCCGTGTAAAAGGAGAGTCCGAGAGGTGAGCGCAATGTAAAAGGAGAGTCCGAGAGGTGAGCACGGTGTAAAAGGAGAGTCCGAGAGGTGAGCCCGGTGTAAAAGGAGAGTCCGAGAGGTGAGCGTGGTGTAAAAGGAGAGTCCGAGAGGTGAGCTCAGTGTAAAAGGAGAGTCCGAGAGGTGAGCGCGGTGTAAAAGGAGAGTCCGAGAGGTGAGCTCAGTGTAAAAGGAGAGTCCGAGAGGTGAGCGCGGTGTAAAAGGAGAGTCCGAGAGGTGAGCTCAGTGTAAAAGGAGAGTCCAAGAGGTGAGCTCCGTGTAAAAGGAGAGTCCGAGAGTTGAGCTCCGTGTAAAAGGAGAGTCCGAGAGGTGAGCACAGTGTAAAAGGAGAGTCCGAGAGGTGAGCACAGTGTAAAAGGAGAGTCCGAGAGGTGAGCGCGGTGTAAAAGGAGAGTCCGAGAGGTGAGCGCAGTGTAAAAGGAGAGTCCGAGAGGTGAGCTCAGTGTAAAAGGAGAGTCCGAGAGGTGAGCTCCGTGTAAAAGGAGAGTCCGAGAGGTGAGCACTGTGTAAAAGGAGAGTCCGAGAGGTGAGCGCGGTGTAAAAGGAGAGTCAGAGAGGTGAGCTCAGTGTAAAAGGAGAGTCCGAGAGGTGAGCGCAGTGTAAAAGGAGAGTCCGAGAGGTGAGCGCGGTGTAAAAGGAGAGTCCGAGAGGTGAGCGCGGTGTAAAAGGAGAGTCCGAGAGGTGAGCACAGTGTAAAAGGAGAGTCCGAGAGGTGAGCTCGGTGTAAAAGGAGAGTCCGAGAGGTGAGCACGGTGTAAAAGGAGAGTCCGAGAGGTGAGCTCAGTGTAAAAGGAGAGTCCGAGAGGTGAGCGCGATGTAAAAGGAGAGACCGAGAGGTGAGCGCAGTGTAAAAGGAGAGTCCGAGAGGTGAGCGCAGTGTAAAAGGAGAGTCCGAGAGGTGAGCGCTGTGTAAAAGGAGAGTCCGAGAGGTGAGCGCGGTGTAAAAGGAGAGTCCGAGAGGTGAGCGCTGTGTAAAAGGAGAGTCCGAGAGGTGAGCACGGTGTAAAAGGAGAGTCCGAGAGGTGAGCACAGTGTAAAAGGAGAGTCCGAGAGGTGAGCACAGTGTAAAAGGAGAGTCCGAGAGGTGAGCGCGGTGTAAAAGGAGAGTCCGAGAGGTGAGCGCTGTGTAAAAGGAGAGTCCGAGAGGTGAGCACGGTGTAAAAGGAGAGTCCGAGAGGTGAGCTCAGTGTAAAAGGAGAGTCCGAGAGGTGAGCGCGGTGTAAAAGGAGAGTCCGAGAGGTTAGCTCAGTATAAAAGGAGAGTCCGAGAGGTGAGCGCAGTGTAAAAGGAGAGTCCGAGAGGTGAGCGCAGTGTAAAAGGAGAGTCCGAGAGGTTAGCTCAGTATAAAAGGAGAGTCCGAGAGGTGAGCTCAGTGTAAAAGGAGAGTCCGAGAGGTGAGCGCAGTGTAAAAGGAGAGTACGAGAGGTGAGCGCTGTGTAAAAGGAGAGTCCGAGAGGTGAGCACAGTGTAAAAGGAGAGTCCGAGAGGTGAGCTCCGTGTAAAAGGAGAGTCCGAGAGGTGAGCGCGGTGTAAAAGGAGAGTCAGAGAGGTGAGCGCGGTGTAAAAGGAGAGTCCGAGAGGTGAGCACGGTGTAAAAGGAGAGTCCGAGAGGTGAGCACTGTGTAAAAGGAGAGTCCGAGAGGTGAGCGCAGAGTAAAAGGAGAGTCCGAGAGGTGAGCACGGTGTAAAAGGAGAGTCCGAGAGGTGAGCTCAGTGTAAAAGGAGAGTCCGAGAGGTGAGCTCAGTGTAAAAGGAGAGACCGAGAGGTGAGCACGGTGTAAAAGGAGAGTCCGAGAGGTGAGCGCAGTGTAAAAGGAGAGTCCGAGAGGTGAGCACGGGGTAAAAGGAGAGTCCGAGAGGTGAGCTCAGTGTAAAAGGAGAGTCCGAGAGGTGAGCGCGGTGTAAAAGGAGAGTCCGAGAGGTGAGCACAGTGTAAATGCAGAGTCCGAGAGGTGAGCGCAGTGTAAAAGGAGAGTCCGAGAGGTGAGCACAGTGTAAAAGGAGAGTCCGAGAGGTGAGCACGGTGTAAAAGGAGAGTCCGAGAGGTGAGCGCAGTGTAAAAGGAGAGTCCGAGAGGTGAGCGCAGTGTAAAACGAGAGTCCGAGAGGTGAGCACAGTGTAAAAGGAGAGTCCGAGAGGTGAGCACAGTGTAAAAGGAGAGTCCGAGAGGTGAGCACAGTGTAAAAGGAGAGTCCGAGAGGTGAGCACGGTGTAAAAGGAGAGTCCGAGAGGTGAGCACGGTGTAAAAGGAGAGTCCGAGAGGTGAGCGCAGTGTAAAAGGAGAGTCCGAGAGGTGAGCACGGTGTAAAAGGAGAGTCCGAGAGGTGAGCGCAGTGTAAAAGGAGAGTCCGAGAGGTGAGCACCGTGTAAAAGGAGAGTCCGAGAGGTGAGCACAGTGTAAAACGAGAGTCCGAGAGGTGAGCTCAGTGTAAAAGGAGAGTCCGAGAGGTGAGCACGGTGTAAAAGGAGAGTCCGAGAGGTGAGCGCAGTGTAAAAGGAGAGTCCGAGAGGTGAGCACGGTGTAAAAGGAGAGTCCGAGAGGTGAGCACGGTGTAAAAGGAGAGTCCGAGAGGTGAGCACAGTGTAAAAGGAGAGTCCGAGAGGTGAGCTCAGTGTAAAAGGAGAGTCCGAGAGGTGAGCTCAGTGTAAAAGGAGAGTCCGAGAGGTGAGCACGGTGTAAAAGGAGAGTCCGAGAGGTGAGCGCAGTGTAAAAGGAGAGTCCGAGAGGTGAGCACGGTGTAAAAGGAGAGTCCGAGAGGTGAGCACGGTGTAAAAGGAGAGTCCGAGAGGTGAGCGCAGAGTAAAAGGAGAGTCCGAGAGGTGAGCACGGTGTAAAAGGAGAGTCCGAGAGGTGAGCACAGTGTAAAAGGAGAGTCCGAGAGGTGAGCGCAGTGTAAAAGGAGAGTCCGAGAGGTGAGCGCAGTGTAAAAGGAGAGTCCGAGAGGTGAGCGCAGTGTAAAAGGAGAGTCCGAGAGGTGAGCACGGTGTAAAAGGAGAGTCCGAGAGGTGAGCGCGGTGTAAAAGGAGAGTCCGAGAGGTGAGCGCAGTGTAAAAGGAGAGTCCGAGAGGTGAGCACGGTGTAAAAGGAGAGTCCGAGAGGTGAGCACAGTGTAAAAGGAGAGTCCGAGAGGTGAGCGCGGTGTAAAAGGAGAGTCCAAGAGGTGAGCTCAGTGTAAAAGGAGAGTCCGAGAGGTGAGCGCGATGTAAAAGGAGAGTCCGAGAGGTGAGCGCGGTGTAAAAGGAGAGTCCGAGAGGTGAGCGCAGTGTAAAAGGAGAATCCGAGAGGTGAGCGCAGTGTAAAAGGAGAGTCCGAGAGGTGAGCACAGAGTAAAAGGAGAGTCCGAGAGGTGAGCGCGGTGTAAAAGGAGAGTCCGAGAGGTGAGCTCAGTGTAAAAGGAGAGTCCGAGAGGTGAGCGCGGTGTAAAAGGAGAGTCCGAGAGGTGAGCACGGTGTAAAAGGAGAGTCCGAGAGGTGAGCCCGGTGTAAAAGGAGAGTCCGAGAGGTGAGCGCGGTGTAAAAGGAGAGTCCGAGAGGTGAGCGCAGTGTAAAAGGAGAGTCCGAGAGGTGAGCACAGTGTAAAAGGAGAGTCCGAGAGGTGAGCGCAGTGTAAAAGGAGAGTCCGAGAGGTGAGCGCTGTGTAAAAGGAGAGTCCGAGAGGTGAGCACGGTGTAAAAGGAGAGTCCGAGAGGTGAGCGCGGTGTAAAAGGAGAGTCCGAGAGGTGAGCGCAGTGTAAAAGGAGAGTCCGAGAGGTGAGCGCGGTGTAAAAGGAGAGTCCAAGAGGTGAGCACAGTGTAAAAGGAGAGTCCGAGAGGTGAGCTCAGTGTAAAAGGAGAGTCCGAGAGGTGAGCTCAGTGTAAAAGGAGAGTCCGAGAGGTGAGCGCAGTGTAAAAGGAGAGTCCGAGAGGTGAGCACAGTGTAAAAGGAGAGTCCGAGAGGTGAGCTCGGTGTAAAAGGAGAGTCCGAGAGGTGAGCGCGGTGTAAAAGGAGAGTCCGAGAGGTGAGCGCGGTGTAAAAGGAGAGTCCGAGAGGTGAGCGCGGTGTAAAAGGAGAGTCCGAGAGGTGAGCGCGGTGTAAAAGGAGAGTCCGAGAGGTGAGCGCTGTGTAAAAGGAGAGTCCGAGAGGTGAGCGCGGTGTAAAAGGAGAGTCCGAGAGGTGAGCGCGGTGTAAAAGGAGAGTCCGAGAGGTGAGCGCGGTGTAAAAGGAGAGTCCGAGAGGTGAGCGCAGTGTAAAAGGAGAGTCCGAGAGGTGAGCGCGGTGTAAAAGGAGAGTCCGAGAGGTGAGCACAGTGTAAAAGGAGAGTCCGAGATGTGAGCTCCGTGTAAAAGGAGAGTCCGAGAGGTGAGCGCGGTGTAAAACGAGAGTCCGAGAGGTGAGCTCAGTGTAAAAGGAGAGTCCGAGAGGTGAGCACGGTGTAAAAGGAGAGTCCGAGAGGTGAGCGCAGTGTAAAGGGAGAGTCCGAGAGGTGAGCACAGTGTAAAAGGAGAGTCCGAGAGGTGAGCGCAGTGTAAAAGGAGAGTCCGAGAGGTGAGCGCAGTGTAAAGGGAGAGTCCGAGAGGTGAGCACAGTGTAAAAGGAGAGTCCGAGAGGTGAGCACGGTGTAAAAGGAGAGTCCGAGAGGTGAGCACGGTGTAAAAGGAGAGTCCGAGAGGTGAGCTCAGTGTAAAAGGAGAGTCCGAGAGGTGAACGCGGTGCAAAAGGAGAGTCCGAGAGGTGAGCGCGGTGTAAAAGGAGAGTCCGAGAGGTGAACGCGGTGTAAAAGGAGAGTCCGAGAGGTGAGCACGGTGTAAAAGGAGAGTCCGAGAGGTGAGCGCAGTGTAAAAGGAGAGTCCGAGAGGTGAGCGCGGTGTAAAAGGAGAGTCCGAGAGATGAGCACAGTGTTAAAGGAGAGTCCGAGAGGTGAGCGCAGTGTAAAAGGAGAGTCCGAGAGGTGAGCTCCGTGTAAAAGGAGAGTCCGAGAGGTGAGCGCAATGTAAAAGGAGAGTCCGAGAGGTGAGCACGGTGTAAAAGGAGAGTCCGAGAGGTGAGCCCGGTGTAAAAGGAGAGTCCGAGAGGTGAGCGTGGTGTAAAAGGAGAGTCCGAGAGGTGAGCTCAGTGTAAAAGGAGAGTCCGAGAGGTGAGCGCGGTGTAAAAGGAGAGTCCGAGAGGTGAGCTCAGTGTAAAAGGAGAGTCCGAGAGGTGAGCGCGGTGTAAAAGGAGAGTCCGAGAGGTGAGCTCAGTGTAAAAGGAGAGTCCAAGAGGTGAGCTCCGTGTAAAAGGAGAGTCCGAGAGTTGAGCTCCGTGTAAAAGGAGAGTCCGAGAGGTGAGCACAGTGTAAAAGGAGAGTCCGAGAGGTGAGCACAGTGTAAAAGGAGAGTCCGAGAGGTGAGCGCGGTGTAAAAGGAGAGTCCGAGAGGTGAGCGCAGTGTAAAAGGAGAGTCCGAGAGGTGAGCTCAGTGTAAAAGGAGAGTCCGAGAGGTGAGCTCCGTGTAAAAGGAGAGTCCGAGAGGTGAGCACTGTGTAAAAGGAGAGTCCGAGAGGTGAGCGCGGTGTAAAAGGAGAGTCAGAGAGGTGAGCTCAGTGTAAAAGGAGAGTCCGAGAGGTGAGCGCAGTGTAAAAGGAGAGTCCGAGAGGTGAGCGCGGTGTAAAAGGAGAGTCCGAGAGGTGAGCTCAGTGTAAAAGGAGAGTCCGAGAGGTGAGCGCGGTGTAAAAGGAGAGTCCGAGAGGTGAGCGCGGTGTAAAAGGAGAGTCCGAGAGGTGAGCGCGGTGTAAAAGGAGAGTCCGAGAGGTGAGCACAGTGTAAAAGGAGAGTCCGAGAGGTGAGCGCGGTGTAAAAGGAGAGTCCGAGAGGTGAGCGCGGTGTAAAAGGAGAGTCCGAGAGGTGAGCGCGGTGTAAAAGGAGAGTCCGAGAGGTGAGCACAGTGTAAAAGGAGAGTCCGAGAGGTGAGCTCGGTGTAAAAGGAGAGTCCGAGAGGTGAGCACGGTGTAAAAGGAGAGTCCGAGAGGTGAGCTCAGTGTAAAAGGAGAGTCCGAGAGGTGAGCGCGATGTAAAAGGAGAGACCGAGAGGTGAGCGCAGTGTAAAAGGAGAGTCCGAGAGGTGAGCGCAGTGTAAAAGGAGAGTCCGAGAGGTGAGCGCTGTGTAAAAGGAGAGTCCGAGAGGTGAGCGCGGTGTAAAAGGAGAGTCCGAGAGGTGAGCGCTGTGTAAAAGGAGAGTCCGAGAGGTGAGCACGGTGTAAAAGGAGAGTCCGAGAGGTGAGCACAGTGTAAAAGGAGAGTCCGAGAGGTGAGCACAGTGTAAAAGGAGAGTCCGAGAGGTGAGCGCGGTGTAAAAGGAGAGTCCGAGAGGTGAGCGCTGTGTAAAAGGAGAGTCCGAGAGGTGAGCACGGTGTAAAAGGAGAGTCCGAGAGGTGAGCTCAGTGTAAAAGGAGAGTCCGAGAGGTGAGCGCGGTGTAAAAGGAGAGTCCGAGAGGTTAGCTCAGTATAAAAGGAGAGTCCGAGAGGTGAGCGCAGTGTAAAAGGAGAGTCCGAGAGGTGAGCGCAGTGTAAAAGGAGAGTCCGAGAGGTTAGCTCAGTATAAAAGGAGAGTCCGAGAGGTGAGCTCAGTGTAAAAGGAGAGTCCGAGAGGTGAGCGCAGTGTAAAAGGAGAGTACGAGAGGTGAGCGCTGTGTAAAAGGAGAGTCCGAGAGGTGAGCACAGTGTAAAAGGAGAGTCCGAGAGGTGAGCTCCGTGTAAAAGGAGAGTCCGAGAGGTGAGCGCGGTGTAAAAGGAGAGTCCGAGAGGTGAGCTCAGTGTAAAAGGAGAGTCCGAGAGGTGAGCGCGGTGTAAAAGGAGAGTCCGAGAGGTGAGCTCAGTGTAAAGGGAGAGTCCGAGAGGTGAGCACAGTGTAAAAGGAGAGTCCGAGAGGTGAGCACGGTGTAAAAGGAGAGTCCGAGAGGTGAGCGCAGTGTAAAGGGAGAGTCCGAGAGGTGAGCACAGTGTAAAAGGAGAGTCCGAGAGGTGAGCACAGTGTAAAAGTAGAGTCCGAGAGGTGAGCACGGTGTAAAAGGAGAGTCCGAGAGGTGAGCACGGTGTAAAAGGAGAGTCCGAGAGGTGAGCGCGGTGTGAAAGGAGAGTCCGAGAGATGAGCGCAGTGTAAAAGGAGAGTCCGAGAGGTGAGCACAGTGTAAAAGGAGAGTCCGAGAGGTGAGCACAGAGTAAAAGGAGAGTCCGAGAGGTGAGCGCAGTGTAAAAGGAGAGTCCGAGAGGTGAGCTCAGTGTAAAAGGAGAGTCAGAGAGGTGAGCGCAGTGTAAAAGGAGAGTCCGAGAGGTGAGCGCGGTGTAAAAGGAGAGTCCGAGAGGTGAGCGCAGTGTAAAAGGAGAGTCCGAGAGGTGAGCGCAGTGTAAAAGGAGAGTCCGAGAGGTGAGCGCAGTGTAAAAGGAGAGTCCGAGAGGTGAGCTCAGTGTAAAAGGAGAGTCAGAGAGGTGAGCGCAGTGTAAAAGGAGAGTCCGAGAGGTGAGCACAGAGTAAAAGGAGAGTCCGAGAGGTGAGCGCAGTGTAAAAGGAGAGTCCGAGAGGTGAGCTCAGTGTAAAAGGAGAGTCAGAGAGGTGAGCGCAGTGTAAAAGGAGAGTCCGAGAGGTGAGCGCGGTGTAAAAGGAGAGTCCGAGAGGTGAGCGCAGTGTAAAAGGAGAGTCCGAGAGGTGAGCACAGTGTAAAAGGAGAGTCCGAGAGGTGAGCACAGTGTAAAAGGAGAGTCCGAGAGGTGAGTGCAGTGTAAAAGGAGACTCCGAGAGGTGAGCGCGGTGTAAAAGGAGAGTCCGAGAGGTGAGCACAGTTTAAAAGGAGAGTCCGAGAGGTGAGCACAGTGTAAAAGGGGAGTCCGAGAGGTGAGCACAGTGTAAAAGGAGAGTCCGAGAGGTGAGCGCGGTGTAAAAGGAGAGTCCGAGAGGTGAGCGCAGTGTAAAAGGAGAGTCCGAGAGGTGAGCGCAGTGTAAAAGGAGAGTCCAAGAGGTGAGCACAGTGTAAAAGGAGAGTCAGAGAGGTGAGCACAGTGTAAAAGGAGAGTCCGAGAGGTGAGCACAGTGTAAAAGGAGAGTCCGAGAGGTGAGCGCGGTGTAAAAGGAGAGTCAGAGAGGTGAGCACAGTGTAAAAGGAGAGTCCGAGAGGTGAGCACAGTGTAAAAGGAGAGTCCGAGAGGTGAGCACGGTGTAAAAGGAGAGTCCGAGAGGTGAGCACTGTGTAAAAGGAGAGTCCGAGAGGTGAGCGCAGTGTAAAAGGAGAGTCCGAGAGGTGAGCACAGTGTAAAAGGAGAGTCCGAGAGGTGAGCACAGTGTAAAAGGAGAGTCCGATAGGTGAGCTCAGTGTAAAAGGAGAGTCCGAGAGGTGAGCTCAGTGTAAAAGGAGAGTCCGAGAGGTGAGCACGGTGTAAAAGGAGAGTCCGAGAGGTGAGCTCAGTGTAAAAGGAGAGTCCGAGAGGTGAGCGCAGTGTAAAAGGAGAGTCCGAGAGGTGAGCACGGTGTAAAGGGAGAGTCCGAGAGGTGAGCACAGTGTAAAAGGAGAGTCCGAGAGGTGAGCACAGTGTAAAAGGAGAGTCCGAGAGGTGAGCGCAGTGTAAAAGGAGAGTCCGAGAGGTGAGCACGGTGTAAAAGGAGAGTCCGAGAGGTGAGCGCAGTGTAAAAGGAGAGTCCGAGAGGTGAGCTCAGTGTAAAAGGAGAGTCCGAGAGGTGAGCGCGGTGTAAAAGGAGAGTCCGAGAGGTGAGCGCGGTGTAAAAGGAGAGTCCGAGAGGTGAGCACAGTGTAAAAGGAGAGTCCGAGAGGTGCGCGCAGTGTAAAAGGAGAGTCCGAGAGGTGAGCTCAGTGTAAAAGGAGAGTCCGAGAGGTGAGCACGGTGTAAAGGGAGAGTCCGAGAGGTGAGCACAGTGTAAAAGGAGAGTCCGAGAGGTGAGCACAGTGTAAAAGGAGAGTCCGAGAGGTGAGCACAGTGTAAAAGGAGAGTCCGAGAGGTGCGCGCAGTGTAAAAGGAGAGTCCGAGAGGTGAGCGCGGTGTAAAAGGAGAGTCCGAGAGGTGAGCACAGTGTAAAAGGAGAGTCCGAGAGGTGAGCACAGTGTAAAAGGAGAGTCCGAGAGGTGAGCTCAGTGTAAAAGGAGAGTCCGAGAGGTGAGCACAGTGTAAAAGGAGAGTCCGAGAGGTGAGCGCAGTGTAAAAGGAGAGTCCGAGAGGTGAGCACAGTGTAAAAGGAGAGTCCGAGAGGTGAGCGCAGTGTAAAAGGAGAGTCCGAGAGGTGAGCGCAGTGTAAAAGGAGAGTCCGAGAGGTGAGCGCGGTGTAAAAGGAGAGTCCGAGAGGTGAGCTCAGTGTAAAAGGAGAGTCCGAGAGGTGAGCTCAGTGTAAAAGGAGAGTCCAAGAGGTGAGCTCAGTGTAAAAGGAGAGTCCAAGAGGTGAGCTCAGTGTAAAAGGAGAGTCCGAGAGGTGAGCATAGTGTAAAAGGAGAGTCCGAGAGGTGAGCTCAGTGTAAAAGGAGAGTCCAAGAGGTGAGCTCAGTGTAAAAGGAGAGTCCGAGAGGTGAGCATAGTGTAAAAGGAGAGTCCGAGAGGTGAGCTCAGTGTAAAAGGTGAGTCCGAGAGGTGAGCTCCGTGTAAAAGGAGAGTCCGAGAGGTGAGCGCAGTGTAAAAGGAGAGTCCGAGAGGTGAGCGCGGTGTAAAAGGAGAGTCCGAGAGGTGAGCTCCGTGTAAAAGGAGAGTCCAAGAGGTGAGCACAGTGTAAAAGGAGAGTCAGAGAGGTGAGCGCGGTGTAAAAGGAGAGTCAGAGAGGTGAGCACAGTGTAAAAGGAGAGTCCGAGAGGTGAGCGCGGTGTAAAAGGAGAGTCCGAGAGGTGAGCGCAGTGTAAAAGGAGAGTCCGAGAGGTGAGTGCAGTGTAAAAGGAGAGTCCGAGAGGTGAGCAAAGTGTAAAAGGAGAGTCCGAGAGGTGAGCGCAGTGTAAAAGGAGAGTCCGAGAGGTGAGCGCGGTGTAAAAGGAGAGTCCGAGATGTGAGCACAGTGTAAAAGGAGAGTCCGAGAGGTGAGTGCAGTGTAAAAGGAGAGTCCGAGAGGTGAGCTCAGTATAAAAGGAGAGTCCGAGAGGTGAGCGCGTTGTAAAAGGAGAGTCCGAGAGGTGAGCGCGGTGTAAAAGGAGAGTCCGAGAGGTGAGCTCAGTATAAAAGGAGAGTCCGAGAGGTGAACACGGTGTAAAAGGAGAGTCCGAGAGGTGAGCTCAGTGTAAAAGGAGAGTCCGAGAGGTGAGCGCGGTGTAAAAGGAGAGTCCGAGAGGTGAGCACAGTGTAAAAGGAGAGTCCGAGAGGTGAGCGCGGTGTAAAAGGAGAGTCCGAGAGGTGAGCACGGTGTAAAAGGAGAGTCCGAGAGGTGAGCGCGGTGTAAAAGGAGAGTCCGAGAGGTGAGCGCAGTGTAAAAGGAGAGTCCGAGAGGTGAGCACGGTGTAAAAGGAGAGTCCGAGAGGTGAGCGCAGTGTAAAAGGAGAGTCCGAGAAGTGAGCTCAGTGTAAAAGGAGAGTCCGAGAGGTGAGCGCGGTGTAAAAGGAGAGTCCGAGAGGTGAGCACAGTGTAAAAGGAGAGTCCGAGAGGTGAGCACGGTGTAAAAGGAGAGTCCGAGATGTGAGCTCAGTGTAAAAGGAGAGTCCGAGAGGTGAGCGCGGTGTAAAAGGAGAGTCCGAGAGGTGAGCGCAGTGTAAAAGGAGAGTCCGAGAGGTGAGCGCGGTGTAAAAGGAGAGTCCGAGAGGTGAGCGCAGTGTAAAAGGAGAGTCCGAGAGGTGAGCGCGGTGTAAAAGGAGAGTCCGAGATGTGAGCTCAGTGTAAAAGGAGAGTCCGAGAGGTGAGCGCAGTGTAAAAGGAGAGTCCGAGAGGTGAGCGCGGTGTAAAAGGAGAGTCCGAGAGGTGAGCGCAGTGTAAAAGGAGAGTCCGAGAGGTGAGCACGGTGTAAAAGGAGAGTCCGAGAGGTGAGCACGGTGTAAAAGGAGAGTCCGAGAGGTGAGCTCAGTGTAAAAGGAGAGTCCGAGAGGTGAGCACGGTGTAAAAGGAGAGTCCGAGAGGTGAGCACGGTGTAAAAGGAGAGTCCGAGAGGTGAGCACAGTGTAAAAGGAGAGTCCGAGAGGTGAGCGCGGTGTAAAAGGAGAGTCCGAGAGGTGAGCGCAGGGTAAATCTAAGGCAAGTCATGGCAGCACAGCTCGCACACGTGATATGCTCCTCCTGCACTATGTGGGAAGTCATGGACACTACCAGTGTCCCTGGCGACCATGTGTGCAGGAAGTGTGTCCAGCTGCAGCTACTGGCTAACCGCATTTCGGAGCTGGAGCTGCGGGTGGATTCACTGTGGAGCATCCACGATGCTGAGACTATCGTGGATAGCACGTTCAGTGAGGTGGTCACGCCACAGGTAAAGATTACGCAGGCAGAAAGGAAATGGGTGACCGCCAGGCAGAGTAAAAGGACTAGGCAGGTAGAGCAGGAGTCCCCTGGGGCCATCTCCCTCTCAAACAGATGTACCGCTTTATATACTGTTGGGGGAGATGGCTTATCAGGGGAAAGCAGCAAGAGCCAAGTTCGTGGCACCACGGGGGGCTCTGCTGCACAGGAGGGGAGGAAGAAGAGTGGCAGGGCTATAGTGATAGGGGATTCAATTGTAAGGGGAACAGATAGGCGTTTCTGCGGCCGCATACGTGACTCCAGGATGGTACGTTGCCTCCCTGGTGCTAGGGTCAAGGATGTCACGGAGCGGCTGCAGGACATTCTGGAGTGGGAGGGTGAACAGCCAGTAGTCGTGGTCCATATCGGTACCAACGACATAGGTAAAAAAAGGGATGAGGTCCTGCAAGGTGAATTTAAGGAGTTAGGAGAGAAATTAAAAAGCAGGACTTCAAAGGTAGTGATCTCAGGATTACTACCGGTGCCACATGCTGGTGAGTATAGGAACAGGAGAATAGACAGGATGAATGCGTGGCTGCAGGGATGGTGTAGGAGGGAGGGATTTAGATTCCTGGGACATTGGGACCGGTTCTGGGGAAGGTGGGACCTGTACAAGCGGGACGGGTTACACCCGAGCAGGACCGGGACCAATGTCCTCGCGGGGGTGTTTGCTAGTGCTGTTGGGGAAGGTTTAAACTAGAGTGGCAGGGGGATGGGAACCTGAGCAGGGAGTCAGAAGGGAGTAAAGTCGAGAGCAGCAAGAGAGGGGAAGACCCAGGGGAAATCTACAATACAAATCGTACAAACAGTTGTTCAAGAACAAGTGAAAGGGAAAAGCGTGGAGCAGCAGAAAGAAAGTGTACTTTAGGCACTGCAGATAAAGTAAAAACTAGAAGGCGTAAGGCGATTAACCCAGCATCAAAGCTGAAGGTCAGGCTAGGGTGTGTGGCCCAACTAAGAGTTCTATATACAAATGCAGAGTATAAGGAATAAATTAAATGAACCACAGGTACATATTCAAATTGGAGGGTATGACATGATAGCTATTACTGAGACATGGCTGCAGGATGGTCAGGACTGGGAACTAAATATACCGGGTTATAAGGTCTACAGGAGAGATAGGGAAAATGGAAGAGGGGGAGGAGTAGCCTTAGTGATTAGAGATGAAATCACTTCAATGATAAAGGAGGATATAACGAGAGGTAAGCAGCCAACAGAGACCTTCTGGGTTGAATTGAGAAATAGGAAAGGATCTAAGGCTATAGTGGGAGTTGTGTTTAGGACCCCTGGCAGCAGCTCTGAAGTGCTAGATTGTATAAATGCAGAGATTAGACAAGCGTGTAAGAAAGGCATAGTGGTCTTAATGGGGACTTTAACCTTCACATAGATTGGGAAAAGCAGACTAGCAACTGTCAGAAAGGTAGTGAATTTCTTGAGTGTGTCCGGGATAGTTTTCTACAGCAGTATGTCCTGGAGGCAACAAGGGGGCAAACCATACTAGATTTAGTAATGAGTAATGAACCAGATTTAGTTAACGGCTTAACTGTGCGTGAACATCTATCCAATAGTGATCATAACATGATCGAGTTCAATGTAGTGTTTGAAAGGGAAAAAAGTGAATCAGCTGCTAAGATTCTAGACTTGGGTAAGGCCGACTTCAATGGGATGAGACAGAGACTGTCCACAGTAAACTGGGCAAATCTGTTAATGGGTAAAACGACTGATGATCAGTGGGAAATGTTTAAAGAAACATTTAACGTGATACAGAATCGGTTTATACCCCTGAGGGGCAAGAACTCTACTTGCCAAAAAAAACAGCCATGGACAACTGAAGAGGTAAGGGACAGTATAAGACATAAGGAAAGGGCATACAAAAAGGCAAAAAATGGCACAGAACCCGGCAAATGGGAAAGATACAAAGATCAACAAAGGGTCACAAAACAGATAGTAAGAGCTACAAAAAGAGAGTATGAAAAGAAACTCGCAACGGATATCAAAACCAATAGTAAGAACTTTTATAGTGATATGAGGAAAAAGAGGGTGGTCAGGAGCAGTGTTGGCCCCTTAAAAACTGAAAGTGGGGATATTGTCATTGACAATGGGGAAATGGCGGACATGTTGAACAATTACTTTGCGTCAGTATTTACAGTAGAAAAAGAGGATAGCATGCCGGAAATCCCAAGAAAACTAATATTGAATCGGGGACAGGGACTCGATAAAATTAACATAAGTAAATCAACAGTAATGAAGAAAATAATAGCATTAAAGAGTGACAAATCCCCAGGACCAGATGGTTTCCATCCCAGAGTTTTAAAGGAAGTAGGTGATCTGATCGAAGTTTATAAGATATTAAGGGGAGCGGATAGGGTGGATAGAGAGAAACTATTTCCGCTGGTTGGGGATTCTAGGAGTAGGGGGCACAGTCTAAAAATTAGAGCCAGACCTTTCAGGAGCGAGATTAGAAAACATTTCTACACACAAAGGGTGGTAGAAGTTTGGAACTCGCTTCCACAAACAGCAATTGATACGAGCTCAATTGCTAAATTTAAATCTGAGATAGATAGCTTTTTGGCAACCAATGGTATTAAGGGATATGGGCCAAAGGCAGGTATATGGAGTTAGATCACAGATCAGCCATGATCTTATCAAATGGCAGAGCAGGCACGAGGGGCTGAATGGCCTCCTCCTGTTCCTATGTTCCTATGTTCCTATCCAATCTTTCCTCATAGCTAAAATTCTCCAGTCCTGGCAACATCCTCGTAAATCTCCTCTGCACCCTCTCTACTGTAATCACATCCTTCCTGTAATGTGACCAGAACTGTACACAGTACTCAAGCTGTGGCCTAACTAGTGTTTTATACAGTTCCAGCATAACCTCCCTGCTCTTATATTCTATGTCTCGGCTAATAAAGGAAAGTATCCCGTTTGCCTTTTTAACCACCTTATCTACCTGTCCTGCTACCTTCAGGGATCTGTGGACATGCACTCCAAGGTCCCTCACTTCCTCTATACCTCTCAGTATCCCCCCATTTATTGTGTACTCCCTTGCCTTGTTTGCCCTCCCCAAATGCATTACCTCACACTTCTCTGGATTGAATTCCATTTGCCACTTTTCTGCCCACCTGACCAACACTATCAGCTCTAAACTTCTCAATCATGCCCCCTACATTTAAATCCAAATCATTAATATATAAACCACAAAAAGCAAGGGACCGAGTACTGAGCCCTGCGGGACCCCACTGGAAACACCTGTCAACCATTACCTTTTGATTCCTGCCACTGAGCCAATTTTGGATCCCATGGGCTTGTACTTTTTTCACCAGTCTGCCATGTGGGACCTTGTCAAAAGCCTTGCTAAAATCCGTGTACACTGCATCAAACACGTTACCCTCATCGACCCTCCTTGTTACATCCTCTCCTCCAAACATTCAATCAAGCAAGTCAGTCACGGCCTTCCCTTAACAAATCCATGTTGACTATCCTTGATTAACCCGTTCTAAATGTTCCTCGGAATTTTTTTTTTAATCGTTCATGGGATGTGGGCGTCGCTGGCGAGGCCGGCATTTATTGCCCATCCCTAATTGCCCTTGAGAAGGTGGTGGTGAGCCGCCTTCTTGAACCGCTGCAGTCCGAGTGGTGAAGGTTCTCCCACAATGCTGTTAGGAAGGGAGTTCCAGGATTTTGACCCAGCGACTATGAAGGAACGACGATATATTTCCAAGTCGGGATGGTGTGTGACTTGGAGGGGAACGTGCAGGTGGTGTTGTTCCCATGTACCTGCTGCACTTGTCCTTCTAGGTGGTAGAGGTCGCGGGTTTGGGAGGAGCTGTCGAAGAAGCCTTGGTGAGTTACTGCAATGCATCCTGTGGATGGTACACACTGCGGCCATGGTGCGCCGGTGGTGAAGGGAGTGAATGTTTAGGGTGGTGGATGGGGTGCCAATCAAGTGGGCTGCTTTGTCCTGGATGGTGTTGAGCTTCTTGAGTGTTGTTGGAGCTGCACTCATCCAGGCAAGTGGAGAGTATTCCATCACACTCCTGACTTGTGCCTTGTAGATGGTGGAAAGGCTTTGGGGAGTCAGGAGGTGAGTCACTCGCCGCAGAATACCCAGCCACTGACCTGCTCTTGTAGCCTCAGTATTTATATGGCTGGTCCAGTTAAGTTTCTGGTCAATGGTGACCCCCAGGATGTTGATGGTGGGGGATTCGGCGATGGTAATGCCTTTGAATGTCAAGGGGAGGTGGTTCGACTCTCTCTTGTTGGAGATGGTCATTGCCTGGCACTTGTTTGGCGCGAATGTTACTTGCCACTTTTGAGCCCAAGCCTGGATGTTGTCCAGGTCTTGCTGCATGCAGGCTCGGACTGCTTCATTATTTGAGGGGTTGCGAATGGAACTGAACACTGTGCAATCATCAGCGAACATCCCCATTTCTGATCTTATGATGGAGGGAAGGTCATTGATGAAGCAGCTGAAGATGGTTGGGCCGAGGACACTGCCCTGAGGAACTCCTGCAGCAATGTCCTGGGGTTGAGATGATTGGCCTCCAACAACCACTACCATCTTCCTTTGTGCTAGGTATGACTCCAGCCACTGGAGAGTTTTCCCCGATTCCCATTGACTTCAATTTTACTCGGGCTCCTTGGTGCCACACTCGGTCAAAGGCTGCCTTGATGTCAAGGGCAGTCACTCTCACCTCACCTCTGGAATCCAGCTCTTTTGTCCATGTTTGGACCAAGGCTGTAATGAGGTCTGGAGCCGAGTGGTCCTGGCGGAACCCAAACTGAGCATCGGTGAGCAGGTTATTGGTGAGTAAGTGCCACTTGATAGCACTGTCGACGACACCTTCCATCACTTTGCTGATGATTGAGAGTAGACGGTAATTGGCTGGATTGGAATTGATTCCAATAATTTGCTCACCACCGAGGTTAGACTGATTGGCCTGTAATTACTCGGTCTATCCCTTGCTCCCTTTTTAAACAACGGTACAATGTTAGCAGTCCTCCAATCCTCCGGCACCACACCTGTATCCAGTGAGGATCGGAAAATGATGGTCAGAGCCTCTGCTATTTCCTCCCTGGCTTCTTTTAACAGCCTGGGATACATTTCATCCGGGCCTGGTGATTTATCTACTTTCAAAGATGCTAATCCCCTTAATACTTCCTCTCTCACTGTGTTTATCCCATCCAATATTTCACACTCCTCCTCCTTAACTTCAATCCCTGCATCTTCCACCTCCACACACAGGTTATCTTTTTGGTCTCTAATAGGCCCGACTCTTTCCTGAGTTATCCTCTTGCTCTTTATGTATTTATAAAACATCTTTGGGTTTTCCTTGATTTTACTCCCCAGTACTTTTTCATGCCCTCTCTTTGCTTTCTTAATTTCCTTTTTAATTTCACGCCTGCACTTTCTATACTCCTCTCGGCTTTCTGTAGTATTGAGCTCTCAGTTTCTGATAAAAGTTTTGCTTTTCTGCCCATCTCTGGATGCTGTAAGAACACATGGCCTGAATTTCTAGGTGATGAAATGCGAGACTGAATACAGAATAGAAAGGGTTAATGCGGAGTGAGCCCACTGCTCCGCCTCCCCCTCCGTCTCCTCTCCATCTCCCTCCTCTCCCCCCACTCCCCCGCCGTCTCCTCTCCATCTCCCTCCTCTCCCCCCACTCCCCCTCCTCTCCCTCCATCTCCCTCCTCTCCCTCACCTCACCTCCTCCCCCTCACCTCACCTCCTCCCCTGCCCCTCCCCTTCCTCCCCCTCACCATCTCCTCCTCCCTCCCCTTCTCACCTCCCCACTACCCCTCTTCCTCCTCTCCCCCTCCCCCTCCCCCTCCTCTCCCTCCCCTCCTCTCCTCTCCCTCACCTCACCTCCTCCCCGACACCACCTCCTCCTCCCCTTCTCATTTCCCCTCTCCCCTTCCTCCTCCTCCCCCCTCTCCCCCTCTCCCCCTCCCCTACCCCTCCTCTCCCCTTCCCCCTCACCTCCTTCACCTCCTCCCCCTCCCTTCCCCTCACCTCCCCCTCCCTTCCCCTCACCTCCCCTCCCACTCCTCCCACCTCCCCTCTCCCCTCCCCCTCGTCTGCCCCTTACCCCTCACCTCCTCCTCTGCTCCCTCCTGCTCCTCTCCCTCCCCTCACGTCCCCTCCCCCTCCTCTGTAGATTAATTTGTGTCGATATGGAACCTACACAAAGATAGAAAAGATGGAACATTCCAGGGTGGGGCAGGAGATCCCTGACATTAATAAACGTGGAGAAAAACCCAACTTCAATGTTAATCCGTGTTCCAGAGAGCAGAACACGGATTAAAGAGAGCAGAACACGGATTAAAGAGAGCAGAACACGGATTAAAGAGAGCAGAACACGGATTAGAGAGAGCAGAACACGGATTAGTGAGAGCAGAACACGGATTGGAGAGAGCAGGACACGGATTGGAGAGAGCAGGACACTGATTGGAGAGAGCAGGACACGGATTGGAGAGAGCAGAACACGGATTGGAGAGAGCAGAACACGGATTGGAGAGAGCAGGACACGGATTGGAGAGAGCAGGACACGGATTGGAGAGAGCAGAACACGGATTGGAGAGAGCAGGACACGGATTGGAGAGAGCAGGACACGGATTGGAGAGAGCAGGACACG
Source organism: Heptranchias perlo (assembly GCF_035084215.1). Classification (NCBI taxonomy): domain Eukaryota; kingdom Metazoa; phylum Chordata; class Chondrichthyes; order Hexanchiformes; family Hexanchidae; genus Heptranchias; species Heptranchias perlo. The sequence goes on from NW_027139434.1 coordinate 202,309, forward strand.
GATTGGAGAGAGCAGGACACGGATTGGAGAGAGCAGGACACGGATTAGAGAGAGCAGAACACGGATTAGAGAGAGCAGAACACGGATTAGAGAGAGCAGAACACGGATTGGAGAGAGCAGGACACGGATTGGAGAGAGCAGGACACGGATTGGAGAGAGCAGAACACGGATTGGAGAGAGCAGAACACGGATTGGAGAGAGCAGGACACTGATTGGAGAGAGCAGGACACGGATTGGAGAGAGCAGAACACGGATTGGAGAGAGCAGAACACGGATTGGAGAGAGCAGGACACGGATTGGAGAGAGCAGGACACGGATTGGAGAGAGCAGAACACGGATTGGAGAGAGCAGGACACGGATTGGAGAGAGCAGGACACGGATTGGAGAGAGCAGGACACGGATTGGAGAGAGCAGGACACGGATTGGAGAGAGCAGGACACGGATTAGAGAGAGCAGAACACGGATTAGAGAGAGCAGAACACGGATTAGAGAGAGCAGAACACGGATTGGAGAGAGCAGGACACGGATTGGAGAGAGCAGGACACGGATTGGAGAGAGCAGAACACGGATTGGAGAGAGCAGAACACGGATTGGAGAGAGCAGGACACGGATTAGAGAGAGCAGGACACGGATTGGAGAGAGCAGGACACGGATTGGAGAGAGCAGGACACGGATTAGAGAGAGCAGAACACGGATTAGAGAGAGCAGAACACGGATTAGTGAGAGCAGAACACGGATTGGAGAGAGCAGGACACGGATTGGAGAGAGCAGGACACGGATTGGAGAGAGCAGGACACGGATTGGAGAGAGCAGAACACGGATTGGAGAGAGCAGAACACGGATTGGAGAGAGCAGGACACGGATTAGAGAGAGCAGAACACGGATTAGAGAGAGCAGAACACGGATTAGAGAGAGCAGAACACGGATTGGAGAGAGCAGAACACGGATTGGAGAGAGCAGGACATGGATTAGAGAGAGCAGAACACGGATTGGAGAGAGCAGAACACGGATTGGAGAGAGCAGGACACGGATTGGAGAGAGCAGAACACGGATTGGAGAGAGCAGGACACGGATTGGAGAGAGCAGGACACGGATTGGAGAGAGCAGGACACGGATTGGAGAGAGCAGGACACGGATTGGAGAGAGCAGAACACGGATTGGAGAGAGCAGGACACGGATTGGAGAGAGCAGGACACGGATTGGAGAGAGCAGAACACGGATTGGAGAGAGCAGGACACGGATTAGAGAGAGCAGAACACGGATTAGAGAGAGCAGAACACGGATTAGTGAGAGCAGAACACGGATTGGAGAGAGCAGGACACGGATTGGAGAGAGCAGGACACGGATTGGAGAGAGCAGAACACGGATTGGAGAGAGCAGAACACGGATTGGAGAGAGCAGGACACGGATTAGAGAGAGCAGAACACGGATTAGAGAGAGCAGAACACGGATTAGAGAGAGCAGAACACGGATTGGAGAGAGCAGAACACGGATTGGAGAGAGCAGGACACGGATTGGAGAGAGCAGAACACGGATTGGAGAGAGCAGAACACGGATTGGAGAGAGCAGGACACGGATTGGAGAGAGCAGGACACGGATTAGAGAGAGCAGAACACGGATTGGAGAGAGCAGGACACGGATTGGAGAGAGCAGGACACGGATTGGAGAGAGCAGGACACGGATTGGAGAGAGCAGGACACGGATTGGAGAAAGCAGGACACGGATTGGAGAGAGCAGGACACGGATTGGAGAGAGCAGGACACGGATTGGAGAGAGCAGGACACGGATTGGAGAGAGCAGGACACGGATTGGAGAGAGCAGAACACGGATTGGAGAGAGCAGGACACGGATTAGAGAGAGCAGAACACGGATTAGAGAGAGCAGAACACGGATTAGTGAGAGCAGAACACGGATTGGAGAGAGCAGGACACGGATTGGAGAGAGCAGGACACGGATTGGAGAGAGCAGAACACGGATTGGAGAGAGCAGAACACGGATTGGAGAGAGCAGGACACGGATTAGAGAGAGCAGAACACGGATTAGAGAGAGCAGAACACGGATTAGAGAGAGCAGAACACGGATTGGAGAGAGCAGAACACGGATTGGAGAGAGCAGGACACGGATTGGAGAGAGCAGAACACGGATTGGAGAGAGCAGAACACGGATTGGAGAGAGCAGGACACGGATTGGAGAGAGCAGGACACGGATTAGAGAGAGCAGAACACGGATTGGAGAGAGCAGGACATGGATTGGAGAGAGCAGGACACGGATTGGAGAGAGCAGGACACGGATTAGAGAGAGCAGAACACGGATTAGAGAGAGCAGGACACGGATTGGAGAGAGCAGAACACGGATTGGAGAGAGCAGGACACGGATTAGAGAGAGCAGAACACGGATTAGAGAGAGCAGAACACGGATTGGAGAGAGCAGAACACGGATTGGAGAGAGCAGGACACGGATTGGAGAGAGCAGGACACGGATTGGAGAGAGCAGGACACGGATTGGAGAGAGCAGGACACGGATTGGAGAGAGCAGGACACGGATTGGAGAGAGCAGGACACGGATTGGAGAGAGCAGGACACGGATTGGAGAGAGCAGGACACGGATTGGAGAGAGCAGGACACGGATTGGAGAGAGCAGGACAGGGATTGGAGAGAGCAGGACAGGGATTGGAGAGAGCAGGACACGGATTGGAGAGAGCAGGACACGGATTGGAGAGAGCAGGACACGGATTGGAGAGAGCAGGACACGGATTGGAGAGAGCAGGACACGGATTGGAGAGAGCAGGACACGGATTGGAGAGAGCAGGACAGGGATTGGAGAGAGCAGGACACGGATTGGAGAGAGCAGGACACGGATTGGAGAGAGCAGGACACGGATTGGAGAGAGCAGGACACGGATTGGAGAGAGCAGGACACGGATTGGAGAGAGCAGGACACGGATTGGAGAGAGCAGAACACGGATTGGAGAGAGCAGGACACGGATTGGAGAGAGCAGAACACGGATTGGAGAGAGCAGGACACGGATTGGAGAGAGCAGAACACGGATTAGAGAGAGCAGGACACGGATTGGAGAGAGCAGGACACGGATTGGAGAGAGCAGGACACGGATTGGAGAGAGCAGGACAGGGATTGGAGAGAGCAGGACACGGATTGGAGAGAGCAGAACACGGATTAGAGAGAGCAGGACACGGATTGGAGAGAGCAGGACACGGATTGGAGAGAGCAGGACACGGATTGGAGAGAGCAGGACACGGATTGGAGAGAGCAGGACACGGATTGGAGAGAGCAGGACACGGATTGGAGAGAGCAGGACACGGATTGGAGAGAGCAGGACAGGGATTGGAGAGAGCAGGACACGGATTGGAGAGAGCAGGACACGGATTGGAGAGAGCAGGACACGGATTGGAGAGAGCAGGACACGGATTGGAGAGAGCAGGACACGGATTGGAGAGAGCAGGACACGGATTGGAGAGAGCAGAACACGGATTGGAGAGAGCAGGACACGGATTGGAGAGAGCAGAACACGGATTGGAGAGAGCAGGACACGGATTGGAGAGAGCAGAACACGGATTAGAGAGAGCAGGACACGGATTGGAGAGAGCAGGACACGGATTGGAGAGAGCAGGACACGGATTGGAGAGAGCAGGACAGGGATTGGAGAGAGCAGGACACGGATTGGAGAGAGCAGGACACGGATTGGAGAGAGCAGAACACGGATTAGAGAGAGCAGGACACGGATTGGAGAGAGCAGGACACGGATTGGAGAGAGCAGGACACGGATTGGAGAGAGCAGGACACGGATTGGAGAGAGCAGGACACGGATTGGAGAGAGCAGAACACGGATTGGAGAGAGCAGAACACGGATTGGAGAGAGCAGAACACGGATTGGAGAGAGCAGAACACGGATTGGAGAGAGCAGGACACGGATTGGAGAGAGCAGTTCGCAGAGACTGCCTCAAATCCCAGCCCATTAAACCATGTCTTGCTCCTTTTTATTTCCTCAAGGTTTCGGTGGTGGATCCCCCGAGTGTCCTGCTCTTCACCTGATTCCTGGCTGGGATCTGAGAGGCCAATCACTGGTGAAAGACCCACACGAGTCGACCAATCACAGTCTGATGGGTGGAGCCGAGCCGATAACTCGAGAACTGGTCACTGAAGAGAGACACGGGGGGGGGGGTTTATACAGAGATCGCCCTGAGACCCCCTCCCCCCTCGCAGAGAGGCAGGGCCCCCCCTCCA